>NW_019173970.1:0-270437 GCF_001642475.1 Fonsecaea monophora | reverse complement strand
GCTCCTCCACCGGCTCCTCAACCGGCTCCTCATCAGGCTCCTCAACAGGCTCCTCAACAGGCTCCTCAACAGGCTCCTCAACAGGCTCCTCAACAGGCTCCTCAGCAGTAGGCTCCTCAGCAGTAGGCTCCTCAGCAGTAGGCTCCTCAGTCGCTTCAGTAGATGGTTCTTGCGCTGACACCTCCTCTGAGGCGTCACCTGTCGTTGAATCTTCAGCATTCTCCAAAGACCCGTCTTCAGCGGTTTCCGCTGACTTTGTTTCTTCAGCTCCGTGGTTTTCGGTGGCATCTTCATCCGCAGGTATCTCCTTGGTCGACCCATCCTCCACCACGACCTCTTCCGCCGTGGCCTCTTGCGCCGGTACGTCCTCGGGAGGGCTTTCTACTATTGGCGTCTCTTCTGGGGCAGCTTCTTCGTCTTGGCTGGAGTCCCCTCCAGCCGCTGGTGCCTCAACGCCGGCTTCTGGCGATTCCTCCTTTTCTGCACTTTCCTCTGCTATTTCGTCAGGAACGGGATCATCGGAGGCAGTGTTCTCCTCTGTATCGTCGTTGTCCCCGTTCCCATCAGCCTCTACAGTCTCAGGCGCCAGGTTATCGTCCTGTTCGCCTTGCTTTTCCTCCCCAGCCGGCGGGTCAGGGTGCGCATCATCTGCCGCTTCTAATGCATCTGTGGCAGAGACATCACCTTCGGTGCTGTCCGGCGACCCTTCTATCTCAGCATCGTCGGCTGGTGGTTCTCCGCTTGCTTCAATTGTTTCCTCCACCTTTTCTATGGGCTCCGAAGCGGTAGATTCGTCGTTGGTTTTGCCTTGATCTAAAGTTGACGGATCTTCTGCCTCATCGGCAGGGCTCTCTGCCGTTGGCCCGCCATCTTCGGGTGCTGGCTCTGCGGTGGAATCGGACACACCCTCTTCACTTTCTATTGCGGGTGTTTCGGCGCTTTCTGCGCTCTCACCCGACGACTGTTCAATGTCGGCCGCTGACTCGGGAGAAGCAGGACTGGCTCCGACGTCAGACATGGCCTTTTCTAAGACTTCAGTAATTTGCTCCGGGGGAACATCGGCTTCCTGCATCTTCTCCACCACCTCCACCACTGTCTCTGGTTCGGAAGGTTTGTCGCCGTCGCCCGAATCAACGGCGGTAGCCTCAGATGAGTCAGCAGGATCTTGGTCTTCGCCGAGATCCTTCGGTTCGCCCTCGGTAGGCTGCTCGACATTCTCGTTTTTCGGTCTCTCTTGGTCTGGCTCCGCGACGGTGTCCGATGCATCTGCCGATGCCTCGCCTTCATTCGCGGCAGGAGCACCATCTTCCTTAGACTGCACGTCCTCGCCCTCGGGAGGGGTCTCAGGGGGTGCTACTTCTGCTGAAGGACACGTCAGAGTGAATCTTCAGGGTTGGGTTTTGATGCAAAATACCGTTGTCTCCATCTCTCGCTACCTCCTCAGCGCTAGTGTCCTCTGGCGCCGTTCCGTCGTTCATGACAGTGGTGTCTATAGAAGGTGGTCAGCGTAAGAGCCAGGGTTTTCGTCAAGAAGCAACTCACCCTCCATATCCTTGGGTTGTTTTTCGGAGGGTGCGGGAGGAAGCTCTGCGACAGCGTCAGAGGTGGTGGCTGTCTCCTCATTCTTCAACTGGTCGTCAGTATCAGGGTTGCTGGGATCAATTTCCTCGGGAGCAATGATAGGATGAAGGGAGTATGTAACGGCGCTTGGATCAAATGTTTGCCATTGATAAGCAGGAAGTTTGGCGTACTGGAACTGGGACTCGTATGACTGAGCCATCGCCGATGTCTTTGGATTCATCAGACCGGGGTTCAGGGAAATTCTTCTTATTCTTTCTCCTTTTAGCCTTTCCCATGGCTGGTGTGCCTGGGGTTGTAGAGGCACACTGCTGTCAGGCCAATTTCTCGGTGCTACCAATCTTTCTGTTGCACAGGGGTCATGAACGGTGCGGAGGGGTCGGAAAGCACAATGACGCTATCTAACCGACTCAACACTGGAGGGCGAAACCCTCATGAACCTCGTAAAGTGACGAAAAGATGTATAGGAGGGGGGAGGGGTGGCTGAAGGACGCATCATGGTGGTGTGAAATCTGGTTGAGTGGAAGGGTGACCTGCAAAGCCCAAGCATTAATCATCCCACCGGGCAGCAGGGCCACTTCAGCCAGAAGATGAACGAGAATCAAGGCACGCTTGTTTGGGATAGCAGGCCCCGGCAATTGGACCACGTCAACGATGAAAGGCAGGTCTGGCGCATATTTGGATGGGCAAAGTGTGCAGAAACCATGCGGCGATATGCGGGTGGAAAATGATACAAAGCAGCATAGTTCTGACTCAAGGTCAGACAACTGCACCAGTGTGTGGAATAATCCAGCCCAAATGTCCGCAATTGGACGAAATGTGCATGGCGAGGGCGACGATTGGATCGCGTAGAGACGGGAAGTCGTACCTAGACTGATGCCCAACAGAGGTGACTGGTCAGCCAGACAGGAAAAATGTCTGCGGCCAGAAGGAAGCACTTTTTTCTTCGTCTCGTGTCTCGATTTCCTAGAGGGCTATGCAGTGTGCTGGATCCCTTGACGCCAGTTCGTCCAGAGACGTGGAGGAGTTCATTGGCGAGGCACAGGATGTTGCCAGCATCCTTGTTCAAGCACGGGAGGAGCATAGGAAAAGGAAAGGAGCTTTTAGTGTCTTTGTTGGCGTGGGCAGTACCGATGAGGGATTGCTGCCATTGGCGATCCCAAGGGGAGGCGATGATCACGAGCTTGTCACAGTACAAGTGGTCGGATATTCGTGGTAAAGCGATGAAGAATCAAGAGAATTGGAAAGCAGGAGAAGATTTTTGCTCCCGTGAGGGAACTTTGGTACGGCTCGCGCCGATGGACAAACGGGCCGCAGAAAGGTTGCTGTGCCGCAGAGCATTGTCGAGGACTTCGCCGTCTTCCTCCTGGTAGTGTTGTTGTTTGGCTGCTTGGATTGAGTTGGTGCCTCACTTCCAAACTCCGCATTTTATTTGAGGTTCAAAGAGGGCGCAGGATGAGAGGGGTAGGCACGTGACCCTGAATCACGAGGGGTTTTAAAGTCACGTGCTAACTGGGACAAAGTTCCTGGGGCGTTTTGGCCCCCAATGAATCTCATGGCTTGCATGGTCTTGAATGTTTTATCTGAGCTGTCGATCCATCTTTTCTCTCCAATTTTCGCCATATCGTTTCATCGCCCAAATGACCGAGGCGCTTGATAATGCCCAAAGTCCCAGAATGGTAAACAGCCAACCATTCCCGATTGCCGCGATGAGGGGAGCCACTACAACAGTGCCAACACATGATACAAGGTTGCGGCACAAGTTATTTAAGGCAACACCAGAGGAGGATCGTTGTGGCATGAACTCGGTCAACATAGTGGTGGACATGGCGAAGATGAGCATAGACCCCACGCCGTAGAAGAAATTCGCAATGGCCTATACCACACGTGTCAACGTTGGTACCTTGCATGTAACAAAGTTCCCCCATGTGTTGGTGATTCACGTTGACTTACCGGCGCTACCCACAGGACACCTTTCTCAACGGTCCATCCGTACCATATCAAGGCGCAAGGGTAGATTAATGCACCTAGCCACGCGTTTTCGCGCATGCGGTCTTCTGGTCGAAAAATTAATTTTCCGTGCTGATCCACTCGATTTGCCTTGATCGCCTCGCGCCTCATGATATAGTCCATCCAGCGACCGCCAAGTACACTGGCGAGAATATACCCGATGGAGTTGGGCAGATAGAGCAAGCCGATGATGATGGTCGAGAAGTCGTAGGGCTCCCTCTCAAAAGAATACTGGATACTGATGTTGAGCATGTAGAGCGCACCGAAAGTAACCGCCGAGTAATACACCGTCAGCAAGACAGGCATGAACCGGAGGTACAGGATGACGCTCAGTGGGTCCAACAAAAACGTCCGTGCAACCTTCAAATACTTTTTTGACTTATCCTGTATCACTTCTCGGGTCGACGTTCGACTCAGTGAAGGTCGATGGCTGCTGTTGTTGATCGACGATGCCACATCCGCCAGGACTTCCTCCGTCACATCCTTGCGTATCTTGAGGGTTTCAGGTAGACCGAAGAAGATCAATGCCCAAGTCAGGACTGAAATTTTGCGTCAGGAGCCGGTTTCTTTTAGGCGACGAGACAATTCTGGCTTAATGCCAGAAATGTTGGGGGCTTACCTCCGTATATGGCAAGAGCCCACTGAGTTGCTCTCCAGTCCCAAACTTGGCCGAGAATACCACCCACGATAGGTGCCAGTAATGGCCCACACAGAGGTCCCAAGAAGTAGATCCCCATCGCTCTGCCCCTCTCGTGTGACTTCCAGATATCAGCGAGCGTTCCAGCGCCCACGGCTTGCACAGACGCCGAAGCTCCTCCAGCAAGCAGTCGCATAACTATCAACATGGATATTGAATGGGAGACGGCGCTCAAGACGGAGAACAAGATGAATAAGGCAAATGAGGTGATGTAGACGGTCCGGCGCCCTGCCGTCTCTGAAAAAGCCGACCACCAGAGGGGGAAAATGGCCATGCTCAACATATATAATGAAACTGATAGGTTGGTGGTGGTCGCGTCGGTGTGCAGGGATCTAGCCACCTCATCCAGGGTCGCTAAACGGCAATCAATTGAGTCAGTCTAGGGGCAAACTCCGACAAGATTAACGGTCGACGCAACATACGTAAAATGATGGCACTAGCCACGGGGGCGGCAGCGGCAGTAATGGCCACGACGAAGGTGATGAACCATTTTATGCTATTGCTATAATCTGTGGGTTCTGTGACCTCGGCCATGACACAGAAACGAGCAAAAAGACCACGTCTTTCCGACCGCGGTACCTTGACAACGGGCCGTTTGGGAGTTATCGTCCTGGTCAGTGCAGCTTGACCGATTTCGACATCATGCTGGATAACGACTGTCGAATGACCCGAATGATCAGAATGAATGGACCGGCTTTCGAAAGTGTCATCATGCTCTTTCCCTTTCGTCAGTCTCTCCTCCGAGGCCGGACCGCACACGGTATCTGGCGAGGGGGTGAGTTTCTCGAGGCCATCATGAGCCATGTGCGAAGTCCGAAGAGCGACGGATATAGATCAGACTTGAACAGGTGAGCTCGAGTATTTGCTGGCAGAGTCATCATTCAAACATTTATACCCAAAGAATGGAGCCAAAGAAAGAACGTTAAGAAATGGAGGGCGAGAAACGGATGTTGGAGAATGCGCATATTAAAAGATACGGTCAGCCGCATGTCGCTCGGGCTCGCAGATCCCTAAAGGCAGGCATGGGCATGGCTTAACCGGGCATTAGGTGAAAAAGGACGTCCACAGCGGCAAATGGCGTGCATGGGGTTGCTCTGTTGCTCGAGGGCCGTCGTAGTTTACCGGGAGGCCAACATCGAAGGACGGATTCACCGCGGTTGACAGAACCAATGACGACAAGAGAATGAGGGGGATTAAGCATTGCTAGTTGTGGGGGAGGAAGTTGAGCTGGCGATAAGTCCCATCAGATGGAGAGATCTAGGACTGATGATGGCTATTGTGCCGTTATTGCCGGAGAGGGAGAGGGACCAGAAGACAATTGGCAGAGATGAGGTTGTTGATTTACTTGGGCGAAACTCGAGGTACTCCCCAAGGAGCTCCTTGGCGGATGAGGAGGCAATTCCGACCACCAGAACAGTACATTTGCAGAGAGATTGTGAAGATGGCCATGTCGTGCCAGTCAATTGCTCAATTGAAGGCAAGGTGAAATGGATGGAATGAAGCTCGCAATGCGGGAAGACAGTGGGACTTGGCCTTCACCATTCAGTGTTGATTACGAGGTCTGGCCCACTAACCCACGAACTCCAAACTTTTTGCTTTGTATCTTGTGCGATGGCATTATCCGACTCAATTGTCCATATAACCGAGGCACATCTCTGTACTCACTTGTACCTGGTGTCTACCCCATTTGTATTCTAAAGCCAGGAACGTGCCAAAGAACACCCAGCCTTGTCTTTTGATTTCGGTCACGTTGATCACCCCGACGACATCATTGGAGTCGGGGCAGGTTCGAGGCAGAAACACAGCCAACGCAGACACACAGAAGCCCGCTTTTCAATTCCCTACATTTAGTGTATTACTCGGTACTACTTCCGACTTTGTCGCTGCAGTCATCCTAAGGGCTGGGACCAATGATGATCTGAGCAACCTTGTTAGTGGTCGAACCACTGAGTTTGAGCCAATCTCCATGTCCTTCCATCTGACTCCTCACTACTACACTCGAGAATTTGTATCGCTGGCTAACAATGCGATAAGACACAAGAGCACAACATCACCGAGTCTGAGCGCTGGGCTGTGCATTCTCTCGAAACACTCTGGGACCACGGCAGCCGTCCACCCTACTCTTCCTAGACAACAGAACCGAAACGTCCACCAGTTCAATTTCTTCCGCTTCGGGCAAATTCGACCACACACTTTCATCCCCCACTATCCACCACCCCTCAGACACCGGCCATCTATTCCGCTTCTTCCCGCTTGTCGTTTCGAAGCTTGCCTCAGACCATTGTGTTCGGCTGCTGAGCCTGTGCTAGTCGAACCAACTGCAATCATGTCTTCGACAAACGCCACGGCCGAGAACCGTGAAAGGCTCAAGGGACACATGTCCAAGTACGAAGGAGGCGCTTACGCGGAAGGCTGGGCCGAGTTGTGGAACAAGGGAGACTTCTTGCCCTGGGACCGTGGATCTCCATCCCCAGCCCTCGCCGACACGCTGATCAACCACGCCGATGTTATCGGCAATGCCCTTCTCGCCCCGTCGTCACCAGATGGACAGAAGCAGCGGAAACGCGCATTAGTCCCCGGCTGTGGCCGTGGCGTGGATGTTCTACTACTGGCCAGTTTCGGATATGATGTGGTCGGGCTAGAATATGCTGAAAAGGCGCTTGAAGCCTGTGAAAAGTATGCGGCTGAGAACGCCGCCAAGTATCCCGTCTATGATGAGAACATCGGGAAGGGAAAAATGGTCTTTCTGCAAGGGGACTTTTACAATGACCAATGGGTGGAAAAGGCGAGGACAGAGCTGGGTGCTGGTAGTGAGTGGGACGGCAAGTTCGATCTCATTTATGACTATACTGTGAGTAATGTTCCCTGACTTCTGATCTCCTTGTTGCTGCCTTTGTCCTTCCCTTCAGGTATGGGATCTCATCCTCTGGGTGGTTGATCCTTGTGTCACACGCATACATCTTTAGCTGACGTAGGAACCCTTACTCACACCTGCCCTTCCAGTTCTTCTGTGCAATGCGCCCAGGCATGCGTTCTGCTTGGGCGAAGCGCATGACCGAACTCCTCCGCCACTCCCCTCAAGCAAATCTTGTGTGCCTCGAGTTCCCAGTTACCAAGCCTGTCAAATCTGGCGGGCCCCCTTACGGCGTCGCTTCAAAGACATACCTCGAGCATTTGAGTCATCCAGGAGAAGAAATCCCCTATGACGAGGAAGGCAATGTCAAAATGAACCCACTAGCACCATCCAGCCCCGGTGCTATGGAAAGGGTTGGGCATTGGCATCCTGCCGACACGCATAATGTGGGCAAGGACAAGAACGGAAATGTAGAGGATTATATCTCGGTTTGGCGTCACCGCTGAGATCCTGGTGGTATTTTCCCCCACGTGATTGGTTAGCTGGGAGACAAGAGCTTGATAGGCATCAGGTGCTGTCCAAAAGCCTCCGTTTTGTTTCATCGGCCATTCATGATTCCACATGGAACAATAGGTACCTGCTCAGCTGTGGTCCACTTTCTTCAACGCATTGTAATGCTCACCAAGCCCAAAACTGTGTCGATAATATGCCAGCCAAATGGTGTCGTTTGAGCTGCCTTGGGAGGAAATTTTTTCCACTCGGCCGCTCGCTTGGAGCACGTTGATTTCGACATTGAAAGATCGCGCAATAGCCTGCAACTCCAACTCCCCACCCCATTCCGCCGTATCTCTGATCTTTTTCACATGTACATTCAAGGGCTCCTCCATGAAGGCCTCAAAATCCTCGGGGTGGCTGGCCATAAACTCCGCAGCAGCGTATCTAACTTTCTCATATGGCTGCTTGACATTCCTGTCTGGTTTTGCTGCGAGTACGTCGGCAGGCATGCTGTGTGCGCAGGCGGAAAAGAGACAATGACCGTCGGGTCGGATGAGGGTTTCTGAAAGGCCTAATTTGGTCATCTGTTGCTTCATGTCGGCGAGTTCCCGCTCCCGGAGGTCGGGGAGGCTCTCTGCCTCGAGAGCTGCGGCCGCTGCTTGTGCCTCCTGTTCGGCTGCTCGACGTGCCAGCCTCGCCTTTTGCCGATTTGGCTTTCGAGGTCGGGACTGGTCCGCGGGCGATGAATCCGCGATGTTGGCTTGTTTAGGTGGCTCTGATGTGGCTTCTGGTACGCCGTTGACTTCTTCTCCCACAGGTTCATTGACGTTGAGATCCTCTAGGGCCTCCTGTAGCTCATTGGTACCTTGGGGTTGTAACTCTTGAATCTCGGCCTGCTGCTTTTCAGCCAGTACCCGCTCGAGTCTCTCACATTCATCATTGACGCCCTTTCTGGTTTTCTTGGTCGCATTCTTCTTTTTCTGCGTGATTTGTGATTGGAGATCTCGCTTTTCCTTGCGGTGTTTCGCAAGTAATTCTTCCATGGCGACCCGTTGAGAGTAGGAATTGACTTCACCTAAGTTTTGGGCATTACGGTGAATTCTTTCCCGTGGCACGCGTCAGTCTTCTAGGTCTCGGATGCACTTATTTCAAGGATGGCGATGACTTGATGTCGGCATTGGTCGCAGATACTTGAAATTTGTAACGCCACATTTTTCCACCAGAAGTGGCACAGATGAGGCTGTGGAGGCTCCTGGTGTCTGGCACGTGTTCGCCAGCGTGGCGCGCTTGGCTTGGCACTGATATCTTTTCTTAGACAGGCTGGCGGACTCGGTTAACGAACCTGGTTGGGTAGGAAGTTGGTGCACACCAAGTAGATAATTAGGCCATGCTGGCCATGTTAGGGCGGGCAAGGGCGGGCCCCGGGGCAGCACCCACTGCCCAGCGCCCGCCATGGGCTCAATTAGGCTTCAGGGCTGATAGCTGCCCCTCGATTTCCCCGTCCCACCTTCGAAACAACAGCGCGCGGCTGCTTCGAAAATGAGAGAAGCCAAAGCATTCTCATCACAAATCCACCTCAGCGGCTATTTGGCGTAGACCTGAATCGCCCAATTTCATTCAAATCTCTCACTTTGATCATATTCCGGTATACAAATCCCCTTACTGGCTAGGTCTTACGCAAACATCTTCGCGCTACACCTGAAGTGGCCCCCACCATAGACCCCGACCGGACTCGCTCGCCGCATTCCAGGTTCACAGTTGCTCCCAGAGTGTCAGCACTGCTCAACTCTATCGTTCAGCCGCACCATATCCCTCGACCGAAACCCTGCCTTGCTTCCCGACCTTCTTGGCTGGATCTCCTTTAAAGCACCTGAACTGCTGCCTTGACCCCTCCTGTTACGATCCACCCTCTTCTCACGCTGCTCAAATACCAATCCAAAGCCATTCCGCAGTTGTAGGAGCAATAGCAACATGGGGGACCTTGCTGGGCGCAAAGTGTTCAAAGTCTTCAATCAAGACTTCATTGTCGATGAGAGGTATACCGTGACAAAAGAGTTGGGTCAGGGTGCATATGGTATTGTCTGGTAGGCCTCCCTGCGATCGCGCGCTGGAATGTCACTGACTTTGTTAAAAGTGCTGCCACCAACTCGCAAACGGGAGAAGGAGTGGCCATCAAGAAAGTCACCAATGTCTTCAGCAAGAAGATCCTCGCGAAGCGAGCACTGCGCGAAATCAAACTGCTGCAGCACTTCCGAGGCCATCGCAATGTCTGTTGTCGTGATCAATCGAGGAAAGACCTGCTGGCTGACTAGGCACAGATCACTTGTCTCTACGATATGGATATTCCCCGACCGGACAACTTCAATGAGACGTATCTCTATGAAGGTATGTTGACCCTCTTTCTGAGCGGACACAGTCGTTGACATGCACCAGAATTGATGGAGTGTGATCTCGCGGCCATCATTAGATCTGGCCAGCCACTTACCGATGCTCACTTTCAATCTTTCATCTACCAAATTCTGTGCGGCCTCAAGTACATCCATTCGGCGAATGTATTGCACAGAGATTTGAAACCCGGAAACCTCCTCGTCAATGCCGATTGCGAGCTCAAGATTTGCGATTTCGGTCTTGCCAGAGGTTTCTCTCAAGACCCTGAGGAGAATGCTGGATACATGACCGAATACGTCGCAACTCGATGGTATCGTGCTCCAGAGATTATGCTCAGCTTTCAGAGCTATACCAAAGCTAGTATGTTGGCATTCGATGGACACCTGAATTGCAACTAACACGCGAACAGTCGACGTGTGGTCGGTGGGATGTATTTTGGCAGAATTGCTCGGTGGCAGACCCTTCTTCAAGGGTCGGGACTACGTCGATCAGCTGAACCAGATTCTGCATTACCTAGGCACCCCTAACGAGGAGACTCTCTCGCGAATCGGATCACCTCGTGCTCAGGAGTATGTCCGAAACCTGCCATACATGCCCAAGATCACATTCCAAAGGCTGTTCCCGCAGGCGAACCCTGATGCCCTCGATCTTCTGGACCGAATGCTGGCATTCGATCCCTCGTCTCGTATCTCGGTGGAGGATGCTTTGGAGCACAGATACCTTCACATTTGGCACGACGCCAGTGATGAGCCTGCTTGCCCCAAGACCTTCGACTTTGCGTTTGAGGTTGTGGAAGATGTCCAGGAGATGCGCAAGATGATACTCGACGAAGTCATGAGATTCCGTCACCACGTTCGTCACCAGCCATCTCAGAACCCTACTGGCAACATGAACGTGCCTATTCCCGAGAACCCGAGTCAATGGAGCAGCCATGAGGATCCAAGGCCGCAAGAGCCGGGCGCTTTTGCGACGAATGACCTTGAACAGGAGCTACAATTGGGAGCAGATATGAGACGATAGACGATTCTGAACCATGGGGCTTTTGCCATTTCGTTCAGCTTGGAGATGATATCAACGGAGTATTGATGCACGAAAACAACACAGTTCACTTGCTTACATGCCCTTCGGCACGACTTCTGTACCGTTTCAATATACCAACCTGGATTTGGGAAGAGAAATGCATATTCCAAGCTGGGTCGTAGCTGACGGTTATTGATAACGTGGTCAGTGTTCTCGTTCTCTCAACTGTCCGGATTTCACATCTGTTCACAGTCTTCACTTGTCCCTTCACTTTCCCTTCCTGCCTTTTCAACACCCCTCAGCTCTAGGACCGGTCGTTACTTCCACTGCCGCTTCCTCCGTCCATCGTAGGGATTCTTACACTTCCTGCTCGATGGCCAACGTGGATACAAGCTGCGCTAATCTCAGGGTTGCAATGTCCTTGCTTACCTCGATACCAACAAACAATTCGTCCCGTATCCTGAAAGCTAACCTCAAGGTTTCCTCTCCTCGTCCTCAGTGTTAAACCATGACTGTTCTCATCCTGGCCTTGATTTTCTGCGCTTGGGCTGTCTCCAGCGCTGTACTACCTGACACTTCAACTACAGTCGTGGGCAAACTGTCTGATGTTCCAACAGGATGGACTCAGGTAAGGTGTTTCTAGCCCGGAACAAGGCGTTGTTGACTGACACAAAGAAGGGCAAACGACCGAGTCCGCAGGAAATCCTCAAACTGCGCCTCGCTCTGCACCAGCCTGCCATCAACGATGTCCACCAGCACCTACTTGACATCTCTACGCCTGATCATCCATCCTACGGTCGGCATCTGGAGAAACATGAACTGGACGACCTGCTGCGACCGGCGAGCGACACAGTTACCGCAGTCACAGACTGGCTCGCGTGTGAAGGTATTCTGGAAACAAACATCACATATCAAGGATCCTGGATCACATTCAACGCTTCAGTCTCCCAAGCTGAGAGTCTTCTGGGCACAAAGTTTCATGAGTACCACAATGGTGAAACAACTTTGATTCGTACCTTGCAATACTCAGTCCCGACACGTCTGTGGCCACTGATCACAACAATCCAACCCACCACTCGGTTTGGTCTACCAAGAGCACAAGCTAGCTTTATGCTGGAAACCAGAGACAATCCTGATCCTGGATTAGTTTCGCCATTTGGCAACCCTGACCTCCTGACGACCTATAATGCCACCTTTTGCAATAGCACCATCACCCCGGAATGCATTAGAGGCATCTATAGGATGACTGATTTTCAGGCCGATCCCAAGGCAAAGACGAAACTTGGTGTCTCTGGCTTCATCGAAGAAGGAGTGTATTTTGACGACCTTGAAGATTTTCTCAAGCTCACGGGTGCCAGTAATCAGGCTCATGACTTCTCCATCGTCCCGATCAACAATGGAGTCAGCGACCAGAAGGGAGTGAACAAGACTGCTGAGGGTAATCTCGACGTAGGCCTACTTTCCGCGCCGTAGCCTCAATCATGATCATACTGACTGCCTCCAGGTGCAATACTCCGTGGCCCTGGCTCGAGGGACACCGGTAGTCTACTACTCAACCGCCGGACGCGCCCCAATGCTCGCAGATCTCGACCAGCCGACGCCTTCTCTGAACGGCAGCAACGAGCCATATCTTGATCAACTCCACTTCTTGTTGGGTCTCAACAGCTCAGACCTTCCCGATGTTCTCACCACCTCGTACGCTGAGGACGAGCAGACGGTACCTTTCGACTGGGCGAGGGAAGTATGCCTTGCATTTTCCTTCCTCGGTCTACGTGGAGTCTCTGTGATCTTCGCTTCAGGTGATACTGGTGTTGGTAGCGCGTGTCAATCGAACGACGGAAAGAAAACACCACGCTTCACACCGAATTTTCCAGCGACATGCCCCTATGTAACAGCCGTTGGAGGGACTTATGCTGTGAATCCAGAAGTCGCAGCTGTTTTCTCCTCAGGAGGGTTTTCCAACTACTTCGCAGCACCATCTTACCAGGTCAACATCACAAAGGCCTACCTTTCCAGGTTAGGTAATAAGAACAAAGGGTATTTCAACGCCTCTGGGCGAGGCTACCCCGATGTCTCGGCGCAATCCGTGCGCTATCTAATCGAGAACCAAGATAGTGCAGAATTTTTGTACGGAACATCCTGCGCGGCGCCAACTTTTGCAGCTATTATATCCAATTTGAACAACAAACGTCTGGCGCAGGGGAAGGGAAAGCTCGGCTTCTTGAACCCTTGGCTATATTCGCAGGGCTACCAAGCCTTCAACGACATCACGCTGGGACGTTCTCGTGGATGCTCAGGTCAGGACATGTACACTGGTCAGCCGTCGCCGAAGATTGCGGATGCCGGGTGGGACGCGGCCCCAGGATGGGATCCAGTTACAGGTTGGGGTACCCCAGACTTTCAGAGGCTTTCAAATATGATGGCTGCGTGAGACGAGGGAGAAGCTGGCCAGACGATTGAAGCATTTATTGGGACAGAGAGCGACAGGGCGGGGAAAGAAAGTGTTAAGAGAACGGGGGATCCTAGGGTCAGGCATAGCAGATAACATTGAGGCGGAGTGTAAAGCAACATGGCTAACAGTGCTTTTTGTGGCAAATTAGCCCTAGAAGTCCCTAATAGTTTGCCAACTCCATTAACTTAACACATCAGTGAGAGCACAATCGATTTGACCCAGACAATTGCTCGTGAGCACTTCATCTCCTCTTGAACCCATTCTTCTGTCTCGGCTGGCTCCCGTAACTCCTCCTCACCGGATTCTGCTTCTTGTCCCGCATGCTCGCGCCCAACTGGATGTCCACCCTCGGCGGCGTGGGAAAGCCGAAACTCTTCGCGACCTTGACGAGGTCGAGCTTGTTGACGTCGAAGACGGAGCGGAGGCTGTGTGAGGCGTAGGCTTGCAGGTACGAGCGGTAGCCATCTTTGGCTGACTATATAGAGCAAGATTGGAGGTTAGATTTTGATCTTATGTAAAACACTCACGCGAAATTGAGAATCCATGAAATGAAAAGTAGGGGAAAGGAGTAGGAGGGAGAAGGAACCCACCTTGTTCAAGTAGTAGTTCTGGCCGATCAGCTTCTCGAGCTGGCTCTGGATGTTGACCAGCTTTTTGGCGGGGAAGTCGAACTCGACGACGGGCACGCGGGCCTCCTTCAGCTGGCTCAGGAAGCCGACTTCGCTGGGCTGCAGGAACATGAGGCTGCGGCCTTTGCCGTTGGAGCCGCGCGCCGTACGGCCCACTCGGTGGATGTAGTCGCGCGGGTCGTCCGGGGGGTCGAACTGTACGATCCAGTCGACGGCGGGGATGTCTAGGCCCCGGGCGGCGACGTCGGTGCAGATCAGGGTGCCGTGGGTGGCGTTGCAGAATTCGAAAAAAGTGTTGGTCCGCTTCTGCTGCTTGAGGTTGCCGTGCAGCTCGAGCACGGGCAGGTCGATGTAATTGAGCAGCTCCGAGTGGTACTTGACGCAGTTGCAGCTGCTCATGAAGACGATGATCTTCTTTTTCAGGTTGCGCTTCAGGAAGCTGAAGAGGAGCAGGAACCGTTTGTCCGAGTCGCAGATCACGTAGCCCTGCTCGAGCCCTTCGACGGTGCTGTGCTCCTTTTTGTGGTCGACGTTGATGTAGAGCGGGCCGGGGCGGAGCGAGATGCGCGCCAGGTCTTCGACTTTGGTGGTCTGCGTCGCGCTGAAGAGCATGGTCTGGCGGTGGTCACGGTCTGGGAGGATCTTGACGATTTGCCGCATTTCGTCTTCGAATCCGACTTCCAGGATACGGTCTGCTTCGTCAATAACGAGTGCTTTCACGTTCTTGTAGACGAAGCCCTTTGTATTTTGGAGGTGGTCGAGCAACCTGCCCGGAGTGGCAATCAGGAGGTTGACGCCCTTGACGAGCTTTTCGGCTTCGGCGCTGCGGTTTGCACCACCAATGACGATTCCAAACGTTTGACTGTGAAATTGCATGAGATCGCGGGCCACCCCGAAGATTTGCAGTGCCAATTCTCGTGTGGGCGAGACGACGATCACGCCAGTGCCGTTACGCGGTTTGAAGCGGAGTGCGTGCAACATTTCCACAGCGGGGATGAGGAAGGCGAGTGTCTTTCCCGAACCAGTTTTTGCGGCTCCCAGGACGTCACGGCCTGCCATTAGAGGGGGAATGCCTCGCCTTTGAATCTCGGTCATGTTGGTGAAACCCATTTCTTTAATGGCTTGCATCGTCTTTTCGGAGAGCTTGAGTTCGGAGAAAGCTTGAGGAGTGCTGTCGGTGCCAGGCAGTGAAGGAACCGTGTCTGTTGGCAGATCTGTGGGAGCAGGGGCAGAAGTAATTTCTGTGGTCATTGTCGTGGTTTCGACCGTCTCTTCGAGTTCGGCCCCTGCTTCGTCGTTGTTGTCGACCTCACCATCCACCCCACTGTCTAAAGAATCCTCCTCTGCTTCTTCCGCAGCATCTTTTACAGATTCAGCGGTACCTTCGGCCTCAACATCGTCTTCGTCTTCGTCGTCGCTCGAGTGTGACGTCTTCCGTCTCTTTTTGCTCTTCTCTTGCGGTTCGTTCGTAGATCCAACAATTCGGTCGCTGGGAGCAGGCCGTGCAGGTTGCGTGCTGTTTTCGGCTTGTGTGTGTTTCGTCCGCTTCCTTTTACGCTTCTTCGACTCTGCCAACTGGGGATCTGTCGAGTTGGACATGTTGCTGCTGATCGCAAATCCCTGCTGGCGGTGAGACTGAATGCAAAATGTTGCAGTTGGGAAAATTGCTGCGGAGTTCGCCAACAATTTTTCTGGTTATCGATAACATTTAACGCTAGCCCTATATGAGCTAGTACGAGTCCAGCCAGCATATCAACTCCATTGGAAGGTCAGCCGGGATCTACAAGTCCATTGAACTCCTCGACGTCCTACTTTCCACCAAGTATACAGTACCTCATCTACCTGTTGTGTATTATTGAGTCCTGATATGTGGCCGGCTGGGATCCGTTGTCGAATTCATTCTTGTAGATGGGATACGCAATGGATCAGTCATGTTCCAAATTTCTTGTTTTCGAATACGAATTCTCCTTGCGCTGATGCTTCTCGATGGGAGAGTTTGAATTTCCTGTACCTGTCGTTGATCTCAAGATGACCAGTTCTTTCATATTCCGACATGCGGATTAGAGCTCAAGCTGTTGGGCGAACATTAGTACTAAATTTTTTTATTTACTATTTTTTTTTCCGGCAGAGTGTGGAGGCTTAGAGGTGCTGCTGACGATACCATGTGGCTATGATGCTATGAAGCAGAATCAACGCAGAATATCCTGACTCTATGTATGCAATTAGACCTGATCAATCTATGTAGACCACGACAAAAGTTATATCAAATCTTGTGGTGACGTGGAAGCTTAACCATCGTGTCATCATACGATCCAACTGTTTGCCGAGCGAGGCTGAACGCCTTATCAAGCGTTGCGGTCCGCGCACTCATTCCACCCAAGACACCAGCGCACACCTTGTACATCTCTCTTCGAGTAACTGACCCGGCGTAATCGGGAAAGACTCTCAAGTATATATACTCAGGCATACATTGGGTCAAGCCCAGTTCTTCCCCCATCTCCTGTTGACAGGTTATCTACGCAGAAAATGGCCGACCCATCTGCCGCTGCCGAAGAGCACATCTCCCTTCCGACTGCTGACCTGGTCAAAGTCACTGATCATATTTCACTGTTGCCGCCGCTATCTCGGAAGGGCCACGGGCCAGGACTTATCCTCGTGCTGCCGGCGAATGCGCCACGCTACACGAATGGCGGCGTTGTTTGCGAGAATGGCATCCCACCTCCACTGCTAAAGTGGGCGGAAGAAGGATTTGCGGTGGTGGAGATTCGAGGAGAAGAATTCACTCAGGGCTCAACCACGACAGCGACGGAGATCCTCGCAAAAGCTGTCGCTGCGCTTGAGGAGTGTGAGAAGTGCGATGTGAAGGATGGAATTGGGATGGTCGGTGAGTCTGCCATCTCCTTGCCTCAAGAGGCTCCCTCCTCGCCACCAATTGTCTCTACCTTTCTTTCACCTCTGTTGTTTCCCCTGGGGATACTGAAAGACCATCTTCCAAGTCTACGACACCGCTCTCTGGAATGAGTTTGCCCACAGTGCAGCTATCGGGCCCAAGATTGCGGCGGCTGTCATCTACGGCACGGCGGGGGACTTGGTCACTCCAGTCGCGATACCCAGACTCTGTCATTTCGCTGGACATGAAAAGCCAGGTTCGCACCCAGAGGCCAAGATATACACCTACCCAACGGCCAAGTCCCCCAAATTCGTGATACCAGGGCAGCCGGAATTCGATGGCACCCAGGAAGCCGTGGCGCACACTCGAAACCTCACGTTCCTGAAGAAGTACATCCGCGGCTTGGACTTTGACCTGGAAGCCATCTGGGAGGAGCACACGTACTTTGAATTTGCGGAGCGCTCGGTGCCCAAGACCATGGAAACCATGGTGCAAGAGCCTTATGTTAACCATATCACCACGGTACGAATATGTCCATTGACCCCTGCATCTCGCTACGTGGTTGTTCTGACTGTTCTAACTTGAGGGGAATCGCTGCAGATGACCGGCGGCATTGGTAGAACGAGCCTGACAAACTTTTACCGCAACCACTTCATCCCCAAGAACCCCAAAGACATGGAGCTCCTGCTCGTGAGTCGAACCATCGGCATCGATCGCGTCTGTGACGAGTTTGTTGCCAAGTTTACGCACGATATGGAGATCGACTGGCTGTAAGACATTCACTCCCTCTCTCCCCTGTCTCTCGCTGTGTGCCTCTCGTCTTTTGGACTCCTAAGAAACTTACCACTCCCCCGGACAGAGCCCCCGGCATCCCGCCCACGGGACGAAAAGTCGAGCTCCCCTGCACATCTGTCGTCTGCGTGCGTGGCGACCGCCTGTATCACGAACACATCGCGTGGGACCAAGCTTCGCTCCTGATCCAGCTAGGCCTCATGCCCGAATACCTCCCGTACCCGTATGCGCTCCCGGACGGCTCGAAACCGGCGCCAGGCAAAAAGTTCGAGTACCGCGTGCCCGCGGCCGGCGTGGAGACCTCGGTCAAGATGCTCGACAAGAACGGAATCCCGTCGAATGGAATGTTTGCATACAAGGTCCGAGAGGTCGACGCTTGAGAATGTGAATTGGGTTTTGTTCTCTCTCTCTCTCTTTTCCCCGCCCATCCGCGTTCCAGGCAATGCAATGTTTTTGTTATAACCTCGTGAAATGCCGGTAATGGATGTAAATAGCGCCCAGACATATGATGGTATCATGAAAAAGGCAACGACTATCGCACCTATTCCACTCAGAGAAAACACGCGCGTCAACTGAACGTCAGACCGGCTAGCAACGTCTCGACGAGTCGCAACCGGTCTTCCACGTCTCTGCTTTCTCGCCGCCAGAAATTCAGCATCTCGATTACTTTGCCCACCGCCTCGCGCCAGCGATCCGGCATTAATAGTGTTAGGTTCTCGAGTCTGGCCGCGCCGAGAAGAACGAGGGCACTCCTCGTGCAAGACCGTAGCATCAGCCAGGTCCCATGATGGCGGTAGAAAAACCCCTGTTCGTTCTTTTCAATTCTTTCCACGCTCACGGCCAGCGCTTTGTGCACAAACGAGTCGAGCGACTCGGTCGAGATGGTCGGGGTTCTTTCGGGAGTGTCATAGTTGATCGCCGCGACGATGAAGGGCCAATACATCATCTCGTAGCAGTCAAGGAGGTGGCCTTTTAGTATAAACTTCAGCGAGTCATGCAGGTCGCTCTCCTCGCCCACTGATGGTGCGTCGAGGTCAAGCGCCTGCGGGAGCGATCGGATCCAGTCTGCGGCTTGTTGTTCAAATCCAATGGTAGATTCGGCTGCATTGGACAGGGAACTCGTGGCTTTGCTGTCGTAGATGAAATTGAGGATTCTGTTGCCCAGTCGTCGAAGGGCGATTTCAGCAAGATAGAAATACCACACTATTTCTCGTTGGGATCGAAGACCCTCGGGCGGAGAAGGGAAAAAGGCCGGATAGGTGAGATCCCAAATCGACGTCTCAGAAACATTCAATTCGAGACGGAGTTCACTGGCCAGGGTTCAGTATCATACTTGCAGTCTCAAAGTTTCCTCTTACAGTTCTGATTTGAAGCAGGTCCAGTAGATGCTTTCCCGCAAACGCTGTTCCCCCTCCCTGTCGGCTTCGGGCGATTCCTTCTCAGTGTAGAAGGCTTGACAGCAGGCGAGAGCCTGGACAAACATCTTCCACGCCTCCATTGGCCGAAGTGTTGCCATTAAATATACCCCTGCCAGAAAGAAACATTGCGCTTCCAACACACCTGTCCGGCAGAGGAGATGGCCCATCCTTTTCTGGGCTGCAGAGAAGTACGACTCAGACTGCTTGAACTGCGGGGACGAGCGAAATGACGAGGCATCTTGCTGTTGTCCACCGTCAAATGGCCCAACAATCGAGCCGTGAGCATATATCAGGAGCTACACGACAGTCAGCGACCTCGGCGAGAAGATTGTGAAAGATGCCATCTCACCAGTAGGCACGACTGTGCGTCCCATCCGATGCCGTTGAAGCGGGCATCACGCATATACCGGTGAATTTTGGCTTCCTCCAAGACCGGATTGTAAATGAAGACATTGCTCATGAACCTTGCCACCAGCTCCTCTTCAGCGACATGCTCGTCAAATTCCGGTACGATTGACAGGTTCTGTAAGGCGCCATGGCTGGAATTGAGGAGACCTTTCAGGTCCAGGTTGGGACTAACATCATCAAAGACTGACCACGATAAGACTCCTTCGATGTTCATGTGACAGGGGGCGGCATCCTTGGATCTTTCGAGACTGGGTGAATTCAGCGACTTTAGCCGAGACAGGACTCCACGGCTGGGGCTGTCAGCTGCGTTACTGGGGGCTGCTGGGGCGATCTGAGTCCGGGCACTGGACGACTTCAACAGCTCCTCGATGGTGTTCAACTTGTCCAAAATTGCCAGGCTCGCGGAATCGAAGCTGCCACGGTCAGAAGAGGGTCGTTACCAGGTAGCACGTCCGAAGATGTGCCGCCACACAGACATACGTAGAATGGTCTCCTTCGCTATATGTGCACTCGGCGCCGATCGACAGGCAGGAGGAACAGGTTGGACGAGCATTATTACATTTTGTTCGACGGACCCTGCACTTCTGACAGGCTTGGATGGCTCTCTTTCGCGGATACGAGGACTTTATCCGCGTGGCAGGACGCTTCCGCGAGTCGTTCAGGACATTTTCAGCCTCCATTGTGCCGATGAAAGAGCCATGTTGCTGGATGGTTGCCGGCAAATGGCCAGTATGGAGAGACGAGGAATCATAAGCAGGCTCGTTATAATGGAGAATGTTGCGGAGCGAGCTTTCCATTTGCATTGCCGATATCAGGAGTGAGCTTTCTACTCCACCGGGACAACTGGGGTTTGAAGATCTGGGGAAGTGATACTGGTTTCTGGAGAGGGAGGGATGAGAAGTTGGAAGAGCGGAATGCCGGGGAGTGATAAAGACCAGTCAGCGGAGTGCTGGAGGAGAAGCTGCTTGAGCTGGACTGGCAAACTGGTTTCGTTGCGGGGAGATGAAAAGCCCCTACGGGCCCTAGCAATGCCTAAGTTATCCACCAGGGATACCCAAGCCGGACGATGGGGGAGACCTAAATAGGCTTTGATAGGTGATAGGCCAACCCATTAACCAAGACCTTGGGAAGGTTGGGAGGCTCGGAAAGGGCCACGTTTGTAACTGCGCCCAGCCCTTCTAGAAGCCCGTAGCTGCGCTCTGACTTTCGCTTTGACCAGCCGAAAACCCTTTTGCCTCACCGCATGAGGAAATAATACGACGTCTGTCACAATACATATGAAAAGGCGCAATCAATAAGCAAGTCGACTTTACACACAGTATCAACCGCTACCCCAGACCCTGGCTTGTGTGGGTGTGTGATTGCAACACCACTTTACCCCTCTGAGCTGTCATTCGTCTCAACCAACGGGTCGAGTCATGCCACAAGGATCATCTTCGGGTCCAGCGGGGTAGAGCCATCACCATCATGCCGTGCCCGTCGCCTCCTTCGATGCTACCCAAAACCCGGTGCCAGCCTCCCCCTCCGCAGGCAGCTTTTTGTCCCATGAGAACATCTGCGGAATCCCGGGATGCACGAAATCGACCTCAACGGCGCACGGGAATGCTTGAAGGATGAATCTGGGGTTGGATAGGACTTCCAGAACATGCATCGTGATCCAAACCTGGATCTCACAAAGCATGGAGACAATACATAAAGCCCACGGTCCCCTCTGCCATTGAGGTCGGACATTCTGCGATAAGGTGGCAACTTCTCTCGGGACTCACCCATCACCATCTTCATTGACAACTGGGCGAACCTCAAAGTCCCCAAACATGGAGAAAGTCAATATCGACGACCATCACGATGGCAAGGCTATCGATTCGATCGTTGAACATGTCCCTCCAAAGGTCGAACAAGCTCGAGCAGCCGCTGAAGAAGAACACAATCTCTCAGCTTGGGAGGCCCTTTCGAAGCACAGGACCGTTGTCTTCTGGTGCGTGTTTTTTGCCTTCAGTTGCATTGGCTGGTAAGTGACATTGGCACCTCAAGTGGCTACTCGTCCAAGGACTGACCGACTTTTGACCAGGGGATTCGATGCACAGGTCAATGGTGCCATGATCTCAGTGCCCCAGTTTCGGTATACATTCGGGTAAGCCTGCAGTGGCCCGCCTAGAGAACGTTTGTTCTTGCGATCCGTTCACAGGTTAACTTTTGGGACAGCTACATCTACAAAGGGGACCCGGTGATCCCTGCTAGCTGGCAGAGCGGTTTCAACAGCATCTCCAGCGTCGGTCAATTTTTTGGTGGCTTCATGTGCTCATGGATCTCCGACCGCATCGGCCGTCGTTACTCGCTCCTCGTGGGGCTGCTATTTGTCACTGGGGGGATATTCGGCGAGGTCTTCTCGAGCACCCGACCAGCTTTCCTCATCGGCAAGTTGATCCTTGGGATTGGCCTTGGGTTCTATCTTACCATCGGTCCCCTCTACTGCTCTGAGGTGGCGCCGGTCGTTCTTCGTGGTATAATCACCGGTGGCATCAACTTTGCCATTGTCATTGGCCAGCTCCTGTCCAATGCCGTTATCAAAGGATTTGGGGACAGGCCTGATCGCTGGGCTTTTCGAGGGCCTTTTGCCATTCAATGGTTGTTTGTTGGTAAGATTACTCATCCCCCTATCTTGCCGCAAACGTCCCACGTCTGACAGGTCTATCCAGCCATTCTTCTCGTCGGACTCCCATTTGCCCCCGAGTCTCCGTGGTACTACGTTCGCCGTGGTCGCATAGACGATGCTCGCCATGCGCTGGAGCGTCTGCACGGCAAAGATGTCGACGTCGCACCGAAGCTGGCCATGATTATTCGCACCGTCGAGGAGGACGCCGAGTTGACCAAGTCTGCAAGATGGGATCAATGCTTCCGTGGCACCAACCTCGTGCGCACCACCATCTCAGTGGGTGCCTTTGCTTGCCAACACCTCTCTGGTATTGTCTTTGTGTTGGGATTCTCGACCTACTTCTTCGAGCTTGCGGGTATCCAGACCAAGGACGCTTTCAACCTCGGCGTTGGCGTCACGGCCTGTGGTGTGGTTGGCGTCATGATCTCGTGGGCTGCCATCAACACTCTGGGTCGGAGAAAGCTGTTCGTCTGGGGTATGATTGGTATGACTGTTGTCCTCATGTTAATGGGCATTCTCGACGTCGTCCACACTTCGGCTGCTCGCTGGGTCCAGGCATCCTGCACAGTTGTCTATGCTCTTATCTACCAGATCACAATCGGCTGCATTGCGTTCGCCCTGCTCGGTGAGGTCTCCACCCCCTCACTTCGAGCGAAGACGGTCGGTCTGGCCACCGCATGTCAAGCTGTGTTTGGCACGGTGATGAACATTGTGGTCCCTTACATGGTCAACCCAGACAAGGCCAATTTGAAGGGCAAAGTCGGCTTTGTCTTTGGTGGAGCCTGCCTTTTGGGCACTTTATGGAGCTACTTCTACGTACCTGAGCTGAAAGGCCGTACATTTCAGGAGATTGATTATTTGTTCCAGCACCGAGTGCCCCCCAGGAAAATGGGCCAGTACAACCTTGAGGAAGTCAATGATGTTATATGAGCACCGCATGCACGACTGGGTTTGGGGAGACGTGGGACATGATATACTGCGAGCTGGATCTATATAGTAAGACAGGGCACGGACTACAAGCAAGAGAGGGAATCAAGGCAGAATACCTTTTATCAACGCGTACAGGTGCGACCATCCTAGCCTCCATCTATTCCTGAAGATCGGAACTAGTTCGACCTGCCGGGGTTGCGGGATGTTTCCGTTTACTCCTCCACGGCTGTGAACGAGGACCATCCGGAATACGGGCCATAAAAAAGCAGCAAGACATCGAACTAGGATATATCAGCTCGCCATCCTCTCCCCAGACCACTAGGAGTCGTTCGGTCTTCCTGCCCAGACAACTCTAAAGTCACCACGGCATCAAAGGTATCGAGTAAGTATGTTGCAAGTCAACAGAAGGACAGCCAGCAACAAGATACACAAGCACAGCCAATGATAAGACAACGACAACAGATGGATACCACGCCAAAAAGACCCAGATGATTAGAATATAGCAAAAGAAACAGATTGTCAGTAAGGTACGACACCAACATGACCCGCGATCTTGTGATTTGACTCTGGCCCCTTACACCTATCCATGCTTTATATTCCTGGGGATGCGCGCAACGTATGCTGTATCAAGGTGGTGAGTGGACTCAAACACTAGCCCAACAGTTTCTGCTTACAAGCGCTCTTTCGCCGGCTTACGCACACCCAGAGCAGATCTCCCAGTCCCACTCAGGAAGCGGCTTGCGCCCGCTTACGAGCTGGCTTGGCCCAAATATATATATCTGGTTACATACTGCTGGGGGGCCGATACTCAGATCCTGACTTTGCCATTACCATGTCCGAATCCAGATCGAACGCTATTTTCAGACGGGTATCTGGAAAGGGATAACGCTTGATGTCATATAAAGAAAGGTAAGAAGGGCTCGCCCTTATGACATGGAATTTCCCCGTGCAGCGTGGAAACGTTTTCTTCACAAAGGCAGCAGATATTCGATTTCACCAGACTCCAACCGCGCGTGAGTTGTTGGTCCTGACATACAATGGCACAATCGGCTACGGCTACTCCTCCTTCTGCTTCTGTCGATATGGCTGCTGATCCTAGTGCCGATCCTGGTGGTCCTGGTGGTTTTGGCGGTGCTGGCGGTGGTCCTGCCGCTTCTGGACCACCCGGCCCTACTGGTATCGATCTTACTTCTGCCTCTGTTTCTGATGTTGGTGGTCCCGGCGGTGGTCCCGGTGCCTCCGGTCCCAACGGCATCGATCTCACTTCCGCCTCCGCTTCCGATCTCGGTGGTTTTGGCGCTTCTGGTCCAATTGGTGGTACTGGCTATGGTCAGGGTGATGAGGACGAATACGGCGACGAGGACGAATACGGCGAAGAAGAAGAATACGGCGAAGAGGAAGAATACGGCGGTGGAGGTGGCTACGGCGGTGCAGGTGGCTACGGCAGTGCAGGTGGTGAAGGTGGCTACGGTGAAGCTGGCTACGGCGATGAGGACGAATACGGCGATGACGACGAATACGGCGCTCAGGCCGGCGGTGGCACTCAGGGTGGCTATGGTGCTCCGGCCAGCGGTGGCGCTCCGGGCAGTGGTGGCACTCAGGGCAGCTACGGCGCTCCAGGAAGCGGTGGCACTCCGGCCAGTGGTGGCACTCAGGCCGGCGGTGGCCCTCAGGGTGGCCAAGGAGCTCAGGGCAGCGGTGGCCCTCAGGGCAGTGGTGGCACTCAGGCTGGCGGTGGCGCTCAGGCCGGCGGTCACGCCCCTATCGATTCGCATTACTATGAGGTGCACGGCCCGGCATCAGCATTTGCTGCTGAATTCGATCCTCACATTTGTTCTTATGAGGATCTGTGGCATACATTCGAGCCCACCATGGTGCAGGCCAACGCTCAACATGGGGGGGAGCAATATGTGTCCTTGGTGAGTACAACCAGCCTCGGCATGATTCCATCTACGAGCGGGTGAATCGCTCAGAAGATTGCGGCCGGACATGACATGTGTTTCGGGGCTTCGTTGCTGACTTTGTCGTCAGATTGACCAGGCAATTCAGGAGGTCAGCCAAAAGACCGGCGTCGAGTCATATCTCCTGTTATGTGTCATCATGCAAGAAAGTACGGGGAATTTATTCGTCCAGGTAAGTTTCTTCCATGGAAACCATATGTGGGAACCGAGTCCGACTTTGACTGACCATGTGGCGCGCTGGCATAGACTACCTACGACGCAGACCACGAGCCAACGGGAGGACTTATGCAAACTTCAGGTTGCCAGGGTTTGGCTGCATCGGTAAGCTTTCTCTTTCCGCCTAACCTGTCCCGAAATCCTTGGGAGAAGGAGACGTCTCCCATGCAACACACTGTGTTTGATATCGTCATGACCGAGCTGACGGGATCCCGCGCCTTTTGCGCTCTTTCTCCCGGGCTTCATTTAGACAACAGCACCCACGTTAGAGGATGTCGTCGGCATGCTCGAAATGGGCGCCACTCACCTCCAGGGGTGCTTGACGCAGCAGCACGGCGACATCTATGAGGCCCTACGGGTGTACAACTCGGGGAGCATCGCCGCTAGCGGCGATCTGGGCGACCCTGCAAGTGTTGGCACGCCGGATTATGTCTGCGACGTGGCAAACCGTACACGTAAGTGGTTGTTCCTTGTTGTCGGGCCTGCGTTGGGAAATATTGCACGAGGGACTTGGTCCTTTTTTGTTTTCTCACTAACTTTTTCGTGGCTGTAGATGGCTGGATCAGTGGCGGCAAATCCACGTAGCCTGGTCTGGCTTGAATCGGGGAAAAGGAAGGGGGGGAGGAGGATCGAGACCACGGGAAAGAGTTGCAGGGGAGAAGAGAGGTAATGGTATCTGGAATCAAGTGCATGAGTCGGTTGGAGATTTCACCATCACATTTTGTATGTCTTCTTTGGAGCGCGGCGTTGAGTGGTTACTACATAGAGCTGCAAGGAAAGTACCGAGTTCATATCATCATTTCCACGCAACACGGTCAGGGGAAGAGTGGTGTAGTCTCACTTCTGCGATCCTCTTCCATAAGTCTGTGTCTTTCGTCGAGTGGGACAAAGTAGGGGGCTCGAGAGAGCGGTGGTCGCGTATATATACGGTATATCGATTTGGATGATACGTCTATACCTCGTCTACGAGGTAAGATGAGTAGATAAATAGATGAGTAGAGATACAGGGAGAGTAAGTATGTAGGTATAGCTAGGGCCCTATCCTTGGGTATCAAAGACAGGAAACCAGGACGACGTGCCAGGCCACCCCAAGCCAACGAACAGCTCGGACAGATACCGGATTCTATGTGTCCATATACATGTATAACCGAGGTATAGGCGATATATAGTACAAGGGACGAGGTGTGAGGCGTGAGGTAATGAGGTATGTCAATCGCCATGGTCGCTCGCCATGGTTTCACAATCCTTGAACATTTGACTTTTTTTTTTGCCTTGTTTGTTCATTTCGACTCTGTAAATCTATTCTCTATCATTTGTCACTGCTCATTCCCTCAATTCGCCTTTGCCGTCTTCCTTTCCTTTGCTTGCTTTGTTCGCCTCTCCCGTCTTGAAACTCATGACCTTATCACCTACAGACCACCGACCGGGGGAAATCCATCGCCGTGAAACATTCCTTTTGGCTCGCCTTTCGTCGTGCCGAGTTTCTGCCCCCCCCGGTCCCATGATGTTTTCTTCAAACGCCCTCCTTCTCTTCATACTCTATCACCTGCTCCTTTTCCCGCACCGCCATGGTGTCGTGGTGATGGTCGTGGATGGTGCGCGCCGCGAGCGCCGAGTCGCGCACTTCGGGTTTCGCGAAGATCAGGTCGATCTCTTCGAGCGTCTTGCCCGTCGTCTGTGTAGATTGATAACCCGGCGAGGTCAGAAAGAAAACCAAAAAAAAAGAGTAAATTTGTTGTGGGAGACTTGTATCGTGGATAGAAAATAGAATAGACACAGCAGACACAAGACACAGACACAGACACACAAGGTGGGAGGCAAACGGATAGTGCGATAGCGATAAGACACATACCTCGGGACACATAAAGTACACAAACGGCACGGCGACCGCGCACGACAAGAGCATCCAGATCCAAATCTTCCACCCGACATTTTGGAGCGCGATCCCCCCGGCGAAGACGGTGATGAAGCTGAACAGCCACTCGCCGAACGCGCCAGCCGCGCCGCCGAGGTGGCGAAGTTTGAGCGGTGCAATCTGTCACAAAACATCCAGCGAGGCGCCAAGGTCAGTCAATGTCAATTTCGCAAAGGGGTTTTTCCCTCTCTCTCTCTCTCTCTCTCCCGCGGAGATGAGGAGTCAAGGTCCAGCAGACGTGTGACACGTTCCACGACAAAAAAAAAACTCACCTCAGGTCCATACAACCACGGCACGCCGATCCAGCCGTAGCCAAACACGAAGTTGTAGATAATCACAAACGCCACGGCCGTCCACTGCGTCGCCAGGGTCGGATGTGGCAGGCCGATCATGATCACAAACACGAGCATGCAGAATGTCAAGACGACGGCCGACCATATCAGGATGGGGCGGCGGCCGAAGCGTTCGATCGTGAAGGGGAGCGGGTACGTCCCCAGGGCGAAGCCGGTGTTCATCACCGCGGCGAGCAGTTGGGCGAGGAAAGGCGACAGGCCGACTTGGGAGAAGATGACGGTGGAGTAGTAGACGGACAGGTTGATGCCTATTTTGTGCATTTCCTTGGTTAGCAAAGAAGAAAGATAAAAGTCCACTGTGAAATACCGAGAGGGGGAATAAAACAAACCCATCATTTGCTGGATGGACAGGATCAAGAAGGAGATCCTGATCCGGCGACCGGCGCGGATATCGCTTCGATCCCAAAGGAGATCCAGGAGGTTGAATGTATGCTCGTCTTCCTCTTCGAGTTTGATCGAGGCCAAGATCTCGTCACGCATGGCTTGGACAGCGGGATCTTCCAGCGGGCGGTCGTGCAGCCGCATCAAAATGCTGTCGCCTTCTGCGATGCGCCCTTTGGCGTAGTACCATCTGGGGGTGTCGGGCAGGAAGAACATGCCGATGATGGACACCACGGCGAAGAAGGCTTGGAAGGCGATAGGGAACCGCCACGAGACCTGGTTCGTCATCCGTGTGAATCCCAGTGTCACCCAGTACGCCAGGGCGACGCCGGAGATCAACCAGGCGCACTGCACGCCCACCTCGGGTCCTCGTTCTTTAGATGTGATACTCATCTCGGCCACGTAGGTGGGAACGCTGCAAGAGATGAAGCCGATGCCAAACCCGCAAAGAACACGGCCGACGATGATCTGAGCTACCGACCAAGCAGAGGCTTGGATGCTGGCTCCGATAATGACGAGAGCGTCGCCCGCCAGGATACAGCCTCGTCGTCCCAGAGGCATACCGAGCACGGTGACTGCGAGCGAGCATACTGCGGCTGCCAGTGTGTAGGAGGATGC
Source organism: Fonsecaea monophora (assembly GCF_001642475.1). Lineage (NCBI taxonomy): Eukaryota > Fungi > Ascomycota > Eurotiomycetes > Chaetothyriales > Herpotrichiellaceae > Fonsecaea > Fonsecaea monophora. Next base: position 241,779 of record NW_019173970.1, on the reverse strand, counting down.
AATCATGGGGATGACATATGTACCCGTGGGATGGCCCATGGCGTCAAGGAAAGGTTCTGTGGTCTGGACGCCGCCGAGGACGCCAGCATCGTAGCCGTACATGCAGAAGGACTGTTTTTTTCTCTAAGCATGAGTCGACGAGTCTCAGGGTGCGAAATACTTACCAGTGAGCAACACAAGCTCATTATCCGGTAGAGGGCTCGACCCTTGACAGATTTGAGGAACATCATGATAGGCGATTGGGAGGAAGAGACTGGAGGACAATGCTGATGCCGTCTGAAGGCGCCTTATGCTCCTGATATCTATATAGAGAGACATGACTTGGCACATCCTGAATCGCTTTGGGTTGGGTGCCAAGTGGTTGCCCCCATCATCACGGCTGGGCAGTCTGTGATTCGTTCGGTATAGGACCGTGTGGAAAACGCTCCCCCATGGTGCCCCCGCATCGTTGCGGGAAATGAAACCCGGGGAAGTCGATTTTCTCTCATCCGAAGACGTGAGATAAAGTCGGCATTTCATGGGTCGACCGCAATTTCCCGATTGCGTATCCATTCCATCGTGACCCAGACCAGGCTGACTAGGTAAGTCAGACCCTTGCAGCTCTGTGTTTCTGGTTTTTTTTTTTCTCTGACGAGTAAAGTGCCATATCTTTGCATCTTTGCCCCAGTCGTAGATCCATTCCCAGACAGTTATAGGTTCAGGGTGGGTAGTATCGAAAATGTACCTCAGGCAGCAGTGGATCGCAGCTCGTGCTCTGCGCAGACTCGAGTCTGCACCCCTGTCCGGCCTTATGAGGTCGCAGGCCCTGAAGCGAAACTCACTCGTCCTCGGTAGAAGCACCATTCACCAGACAACTCGCACCATGGCGACTGAGAACAAAACCAAGCCCGGAGCCTCCAGCGAAGATACCTACCGGACGAGGACCATCCAGGATCTGATGTCCCTGAAGGGCAGGGTCACTGTCGTCACTGGTAAGTGAGGAGTCGAAACTAAATCGTGCCATACCCCTGAACAACCGTAGGAGGCGCACGGGGCATTGGCTTAGCACTGGCCAGAGGTGCTGCCGAGCTGGGAAGCGATGTCGCCGTTCTTGATATCCTCGAAAAGCCATCTGACGCCTTTCTCGACCTCGAAAACCAATTGGGCGTCAAGGCCAAGTACTATCGGTAGGGTTGCCACCTACTGCCAGGGTCTTGCGGCATTCAGCTGACTGGTGTGTTTCCCAGGACGAGCGTCACGGATCCAGAGGGTATGGCGCGGAGTTTCGATGCGGTGGTGAAGGATTTCGGTCGGATCGATAACTGGTTAGGCCGAGTCGTATTTTTATGGCAAGAGCCCTTGCTAACCATGCTTGCAGCGTCACTGCGGCTGGTATCGTCCATGATAAACCATTCCTTGAGACCACTTGGGATGAAGGCCTCAAGATTCTTCAAGTCAATGTGCGTTTGAATCACGTCCACCTCCGAGGACGAAATCGCTGACTTGACTACGGTTCAGGTGCTAGGCACGATGCTTGCCGCTCAACTGGCTGCCAAACAAATGCAAGCCCAGAAAACTGGGGGGAGTATCGTGATGATAGCATCGGTGACTGCTCAGACTGCTCTGCCAACTCAGAGGCTGAATATTTATGGTGCCTCCAAGGGAGCGGTCAGGACTCTCTGCTTGCAGTTGTCAGTGGAGCTTGGCCCTCTGGGAATTCGGGTCAACACAGTATCCCCTGGTTATATCGCCACCGAGATGACAAAAGGGCTGGTCATCACAAACCCTGGGTTGCTGGAAGTCTTCAAATCTGCACCGCCAATGGGACGAATGGGCGATCGAACTGATCTCAAGGGCGCTGTTGGATATCTCCTTAGCGATGCGGCGGCGTATACGACTGGCGCTGATATCCTTGTTACTGGCGCCGTGCATGCCGGTCAGGTGTAGTACGAGATCATAAAGTAGACTCGTCCTAACCAGAGCTTACTCTGCATTACCCATGGTGTATATCTGCCTGTAGCGACAACTCGTCATTCGGCCCAATCTGTAAGTGATAAGGTAGCTTGAAAACAGGGTTGACGTCGGTTGAGCAGTCGTCTCATGGCTCTTCAGGGAGGTAGTGAGGCAGTTCGAGGTTGGAGTAGCCACTCCAAAACAGAGTCTCGAGGGAAAAGTCGTCGTACGAGGTATCGAAAAAGTTGAACGCGGGGTCGGTCTCGCTCAGGTTGAGGCCAACGTCAGAGCTACCTTGGCTTTGAGGTGACTGGTGTGTCGCCATCAGGTCGCTTTCAGCATTGGTGGGCCGCCGTTTCTTTGCCGGTACAAGTCCAGGCTCATGCACGTCACTCCAAGGATTCTGTCGCTTGACGTTCGACTTTGACCTCCGGAGGAGATCACTCTTGATGCCCATGATGACCTCGAGGGCTCTTGAGGCGCTTTTAAAGGCGAGACCTAATTCGCCCAATGCTTGACAGCAAATCTCTAGGTTCTTCCACGCGCTATTGCTTCGAACCGGATCCGTGGCAGCGCAGGCGGTGAAAACGTGGATCAACGTGGCCGTAAAGACGAGATGGACAGCCTGAACATTGATTCTTCTGAGACTATACAGGCGACGATAGGTCTGAATCAGTTTTGCCATGAAGTTGGCCGAGTTCGTGCAGTGGTTGCGGCCAGTCGCAATTTCAGCCGTGGTGAGGCCCGGTAGAGTCTTGACGGAGGCAAAGAACGGGCGGAATGTGATGATCATGATGCTATGGTATTGCATGCTAAGACGAGTTAGCCGTTAAGAACATAGGTGAACGAGCAAGTCTACTCACTGGAGTTGGAGGACGTGCGGAAGGTATAGATCTCGTTTGTCTAGATTGTTGACGGCGAGGCTGGACGGGAGACTCCTTTGCCAACCCAATAGATTATCACGCATTTGGATCGCAAATTGATACAGCTGCCTGGCGTTCATTGGGCCAGTCTTCGCATCGGGATACCTGTTTGGCGTCAGCGATCCTTTCTGTGCCGCTGGAGGACCATCTTACAGCGTCTCCCTGATAGCGGTCATGTGTGCACATAGTTTCACGTTCCAAACCCCAAGCTCGTCAATTGAGTCTGGCAGCCGAGGCAAATCCAATGCCTCACTGTCATCATAAGGGGACCAGTACCTTTGGATGCGACTTGGGTTGGCTTCTTCCGCAGAGAACTGTACCGTTACATGCCTGTCGTCCAGGGCGACAGGCCTACCGACGTACAAACTCCACATCCTAGTTACCAGTCACTCAACTGCCATGGTCAGTAAGGGACTAGACATAAATACCTGTCGTGAACGAAGACGCCACTCCATACCACCTTTCGGATCATCCCCTCTTCACGCGTGATTAGGCCCGCCTGAACGTACGGTTCCGGATCAAGATGAAGACCCAAGTCAACCGCGAGTCTGACAGCCATTCCTATGTGACCGGGTCAGTGTGGACCAGTTTGGGTGTAGTCGAGGCACATCCTACCACTGTCCAACCAGCCACGAGCATCCCTGGTCAGAGACGCCTCGACGGCGCTAAGGATGGCCAGGGATTGAACTGTCGATAGCGTGGGCGCGTCCATTTCAAGCTCCAGAAGCAATTTGGCTCTGGTGGCAAAAAAGTCCGACAGCGGGTCAGGCAAGTGAGGGTAAGTCCTGGTGGTGAGGGTCGCACCAACAGAACACCTAGAGAGGGTTGTCAGTCAGTTTATGACTGCTAGGACACAGGGTAGCAGCAGTCTAGCGACACCACTCACATCGCGTTGGTCAACACCTCCGAGTACAAGGTGCTGACTTGACCTGTGGCTTTACAAATCATTCGCTCGCGCCAATACACGGACTCATCCACCACATGTATCGAAGGCTCCTCCCACGTGAAGTACAGTCGCAAGAGGTGGTCTTCAAGGCTTTCATCAACAAGGTGACCAACACCCGCTCCGTTGAGTAATTCGGCGCCTTGTTCAGAGGGCGAGCGGAATTTTGACCGAGACAAAGACAAGGGTCCATTATGGAGGATGTGTAGGTTGGACGTCGCCCCGTAAAATCGCAATTGGCCATCCTCGGCAATCTGCAACGAGCCCATCCTGCCGGACAGTTGATCTAGCAGAACGTCTTCACTGTGACTAGGAACGGGTGTTTTGAGGTCGGCATTCGAATCCTCGATCTGAGGCACATCCGGAGCGGAATACAAGTAACCATCCTCGAGAGACTTTCCCGGCATGACTAAAGCATCTTGACCCGGGGGGCCGTCTGCGCCTGGACCTAATTTAGTACATTCATTTCATTTATCAAGCACCGGAAAGCCTCACCAAGCCATTCAGAGACGCCGAAATCAGACTGATCGATGCCCGGGGGAATGCTTTGGGGTGGAGAAGCATCGACAGGCCATGATGATGCGGTCTGACTGTTCGCTGGAATGTTTTGAACATGGAGCGGCGGTGGAGGCGGCACATCGATGCCATGCGTAACGAGTAGCGACTCGAGTTGATGGCAGTAGCTCGTCAGGGCTTGTAATCTCTCCTTGGGAGCGATCTTCCGTTTATCCACGCCATGCTGGAAGACACACTCCTGGGCGTAGAGCACGCAGTTTGAGCAGCGCGGACTGATACCGTCGCACTTGATCTTGCGTTTGCGACAGCCAAGGCAGGCGGTGGTTACATGCTTCCCCTGACGTTTTGGGTGTAGATCCGATGAGCTAGTTTGGGACGACATCAGGCACCTTTCTCCGCTGAAGAGGACGATTGGATATCCGGCTGGACGGCATTTGATTCGATCTGTGCCGTTTGCAGTCTTGTCCTGCGCAGGTTAGCGCTCCATCGGGGGGTGAGCAGTTCGTTTTTCTCAGCGTTATCACTGGGTCGGACTAGGTTGGTATGGGAACGAGGTCTTGACAATGAAACTCGAGGGCGGAGAGGAGAGGGTTTTCGGATGCTGGTGGGAAGAAGAGCGGGAGGAATTGATGGTTAGTTTGGTTGTTAGTTGTTGGTTCGATGCGGGCGGGCGCATCCATGACAATTTTTTTGCGGGGAATCCACCCAAACTCCCCATTGTTCGCAGTTTTACTTGGTACCAACCAGCAGCTCCGGAGCCCGTCAGCTAGGATTGAAGGGGGAATAGCCAGAATAGCGACACCCACTCTGAAATCTTCTCCGTGGAATTAGGTACCTAGGTACTTTGGGGGAGGGCTCCACCATCCAATGCAATGTGCAATTCCCGGGGTATAATGGTCAGTATAATATACACTGTGCTGAAAGAGACCAATCCATTCTCATGCTCATGCTCATCGTCATCTTCATTCACTTCGTTCAATGTGCCCAGGAGGCACGCCGTTCACCCGCGCAGCGGTTTGTCCCCCTGTAACGCTCTCTCGGCCCTCAAATATAGATCTACACAAAGATTCTGAATGGCAACCAGTCCGTCATCTTTGCTGATGTTGCTCAAACGATGCAGGATTTGTAACATATATCTCGAGACGCTGAAGTCTGATACCGAACTCTCATCGAGGGGGTTGAAAATGATATGGGCGAGGACAACCACCATGGCTGAGACGATAGATTCCAGCGACAGCCTGCGAATTATTTTTGTCAGAGTCCATATCTTTGCTGGCAAGGGTCGAATGAGACTCACCAGTTGCAAGCAATATCGTCGCCCGGGATCAACCTCAGCAGGTTGATGAATCTCCGGGCGTCTTTGTGCAAAATTTGCGCCTTTTGTTTCGTCATTCCCTCGATTAGTCCTTGGGCGGAGAACGCATTGTTACTTGCTCGAGGCCCCGGTAACATACGGGCCCAGAAGGCGTATGTAGTCGAAAAATAAGTCGACTCGAGGATGACAACGTGGACTAGATCCGATCGATGCAGAGCCGCACGTAGGTGCTCGGCGTCAAGCTCGAAGATCCAGTTACGTCGCCACTCCTCCAGCCGCGAATTGATTGAGCGCAGCTCGGCATCGCCTGCAGGATCCGAGTTCTGCGCGGTATGCAGCAATGCAAGTTGCTCTCCAAATTCGGCCTGGATCAAAGCAAGCTCCACGTGAAGTCGGAGAATATTGACCTTGAATTCGCCATTGGCGGCGGTGATTTCCCCTGCGGCATCTGGCTCGCCGTCCCTTGGTATTTCAACATTGATCAATCTCGGTGGCAGGTTGGGCAGTCTGCCCGCCCTCATATTCATGTCTACTTCCATAAAATAGGCGACCCAGAAAACGCGCTCTTGCTGGGTTCGATCGACCGCATTGATTGGTTCAGTCCCCTTGGGATCGTTGACCCGAAGATCCTGGACAACCCGTAGGGCGAGGGAGACAAATGTCTGGGCTGGAAATGGCCGTGAGGATGTCGATATCACCACGGCTAAGCCAAGAAAACATTGAGCCAGAAGCAACGAGGGCCGGAGTACCAGTAATTCTGGCACCGTGTCGAGCGATTCCTGCAGATAGATTTCGGCATTCTCCGTATCTTGCGGGACCCCCAGTGGACTCATTGCACGGAGGCGGTGTGCGATTCCAAGAACGACCTTGAGTGCCACCCACTCGATCGGCTTGCCGTTGGCTCTTCCGTTGTAACAGTCCTGAAAGAGGGATGTGATCACCGCGGGGTCGAAGAGTGGGAGTGCTGTGTTAAAATCCACCAGGAATTCCTGCAGGAGGAAGAGGCCGCCTTGCACCGGCGGCAGCGAGCATTTCTTCGCCCCATTATAACGGACTTGAGGGCGAAGCTCCTCATCAGTCGTAGCAAGAGCCGGGGCTGGCATGGCAAATTGTGAGTCGGAGTTTGGGCTCCATGCCTGAGTCACATCAGTCCCCAAAAGGTCCATTTCACCGCCAAGTGATTGTGTAACGTCGGCTGTCATCCTTCGCGGTTGGATGGAGCCAAGCGCTTGTAGCAGTGACTGGCCCGGTGACTGCTGGGTGCTGCTGCCTGCTACTTCTGCCAGGAGCGTATCTGCCACGTATGAGGTTTGTTCAGTCGGGGAGGTGGTCGACGGTAGCGATGACGGGGTCAGAACGTCCACTCGTTCAGCGTGACCGTTCTCTGGGAGCCTCGCCGCGACCGACATCTTGATGAGTTCCTCCAGACTCTTGAGGCGCTCCTCGAGGTTCTCCATCTGTTTCCTGCTCTTTTGTTAGAAACGATGAACTCCTACCACAGGAAGATGCAACAACTTTTTCCGCTTTTCCCGCGGCTTCGTGACATGTGTCATCTGGCACACTGATTTGGACTTCTCGCAGGCTGAGCATCTACCACCTGCCGTCTTCAGATCACATTTCCTCTTTTTCAAGCGGCAAAGATCGCAGGCCTGACACAATCTAGGGTCAGGACCCCCTCCAACCAAAATGGTCTGGATTTCTAGAGAAGCCTCACCTGAGCCATGTTGCCCGCTTTGGGAGGTTGCGTAATTGCTTGGGACATGGTGGATGTCCCCTCAAGGGTCAATGAGAACCCGACTGGTCCGGTTCGGAGCCTTACAGGTGTATATAAGCGTCCCAAGCACAACAGCAATAGAGAATATACTGTTCAACAATATCGGAAATGCACATCCGGGGGTGCCTAGCTCGCGAGGAAGAATTAGACTATCGGAGGATGGTGAGGTCTGGAGTCGAGGACGAGCATTTGAAATGTTCGAAAGAGACCCATGACGTTGGGGCTCATCTTGGAAACAGGCCTCCTGATTGTGTGTTTCTGAGTAATCTGATGCAGGTTTGGATTGTCCAGTCCAATCTTCAGCAATTGCCCCAACGGTATTATCGCGCACCGCTGCGAGGTTCAAGCGCCGACATGGCAGCCCTGCTGACAAACCAACATGGTATCCGGAACTGCGGAGGCTAATTTGCTCCGCAACTCCGACGCATCCGTATCAACTCCATCGGAATGTTGTGGCGCCGAGACCGAGTACGATCACCTCGTGGCCTCCTACCTATTTAGGCAGAAACCGCCGAGAGCGCGTACGGCGTACTCGGTGCCTCGTACTTAGTCAGCCTTGCATCACATTTCATAGCCTCGTCGATGTTTACCGAGGCTGATTCTTCTCCATTTACATAATAGCAGATAGTAGCTGGGAAAGTGGCAGAATACAAAGCCATTAAACAATACTACACACACATCTCTATCCTCTCGAACTTTTCAACGGCTGAGGGACCCTTTGCTATGGTATCAAACATGAATTTTCCTATTGTGGATGTGTGGGCAAATCCCATAGCCCTGGTATGTGTCCATCCCGATCCGATCTGTGCCCAGTCCTTCGCGGCTTCTATTGCTTGATTTGCCATATACAGCGAAAGGCTCCTGACATTGGCTACAGGATGGTGTGCCCGAAGCTCAGCGGCTCTTCCAACAAAGTCATGCCGATCCCGACCTCCTGCGACGTCGACCAACGCCCCAGGAATTGGTCGCCATGATGGACTCAGCAGGTGTCTCACAGATCTGTCTGGCATCGTGGCGGCGGCCCGGCAAGGTGGTTTTCTCTAACGACCAAGTCGCCGAGTTCACCAGAGCATATCCTGATCGAATTTTCGGCCTCGCGTCGGTGGACTTGCTGGACCCTGTAAATGCTGTGAAAGAACTCGAGCATTACGTGGTGAAAGAGGGCTTCAAAGGCTTACGCGTCGTGCCATGGTTATGGGGTCTGCCCCCCACGGATGCTCATTACTGGCCGCTGTTTGTCAAGTGTATCGAGCTTGACATTCCCTTCTGTACCCAAGTTGGACATACTGGTCCTTTGTGTCCGAGTGAAACAGGTCGCCCGATCCCCTACATCGACACCATTGCCCTCAAGTTCCCCCAGCTAAAAATCATATGCGGTCACATAGGATATCCTTGGACGGCCGAAATGGTAGCTGTCGCTTGGAAGCATGAGAACGTCTATATCGATACCAGCGCGTATCTCCCCAAGTACTATCCCCCAGAGCTGATCACTTTTGCCAATACGACTGGACGCAAGAAGGTCATGTTCGGGACCAATTTCCCCCAGCTGACTTGGAACGCTTGTGTTAATAGCGTTGAGAAGCATCTGTTGGCAGAAGGAGGCTTTCGGCGCGAAGTGGTTGCTGAATTCATGGGTGGCAATGCGAGGAGGGTATTTAAGCTAGAGGCGCCGGCGATACAGAAAGCAAAAGCCTCGCTTTGAGATCTCTAGCCAAGAAAATTGTCATCGAGAAAAGCGGTTTGGTCGGTAATCTGTCCGACACAGAGTTGGATCTTCAAAATTCCATTCCGTCAGCCCCAGTAACGCCGTCTTCGTCTCGTTCTCTTTTGACGCGGACCATTTCACTCTTGAGCAGGGATTTGACAAATCCATCGAACAATTCGACATAGGACTTGAGACTGGTCTTTTCCCAGTCATTTAGCTTTCTCATGGTCACGCCGTCCTCGACGTATCCATTTGTCTGCGCGTCAGGGGCGTCGTTGTTGCCGAATTGGTCGACTTCGTTGAGCAGTTCGGTGACCTTGGGTACGGAGAGCGGATCAAAGGTTTCGGCGCGACTCATGTCACCACCGGATGTGATGGGTACGCACACTCGTCCCGTGCCAGGGTGCACGACGAAGGGGCTCTTCAGCAAATGGATCCTCTTCTTGCCGACTTCAACGTCTAGTCTCGGATAGGTATACTCTAGGAGAATGTCCTGTTTGGCTTCAACCAAGGCCTTAGTGTCCAAGGTCTTGCTGATACCAGTCTTGGCCAGAGAATCAATGTCTTCCCACTTTCTGATGCTGGGCCGATCTGGGCTGCTTGACCACTTTTTAACCAGGGCTTCGTTCAGTGCTTTGTCCGGAAGCAATTGGAGGAGTCGGTCTTGCCCTTTCTGAGACAGAAAGGGCTCCTGGTCGATCAAGACCTGTTGGAAGTATGGCTTCAAGATCTCAAGGCTTCGGGCAATGTGGGGATGGAGTGGCCGCTTGAGATTCACTCTCTTGCCACCTTGCACACCTCCCTTCAGCACTTCAAAGTATCCAGTGATCGCTTTGCGCTTGTCGTCGTCCAGTTCTCTGGCTTCTTTGTCGCTGATCCAAGCGTGAACGCCTCGACGTCCAGAATAGATCCAGATGATGTGTTCGAAGCCAAAGTCTTCTCTCAGTGCAACATCGACGACTTTTATCGCCATCGTGGCAAATGACCAGCATTTTGCACAAATATTTGCCTTTTCACAGCATGTGCGGATGTCATCATAGTCTGTCAAATCAATGTCGAAAACAATCTCCTTGCTCAATGGTCTGAACATGGAGCTTTTCTTTAGAGTCTTCCGCTCGCTTGGATTCGTAGTATAAACCGGCCCGATCTCGAACCGGGAAGGGATGTGTCGCAAGATGTCCTTGCGCAACAAGTCCGCAGTAGGGTATGACTGGTATCGCAGATACGCGTCATTCGAAAGGGTCAATGCGAACTCTCGATTCGTGAAATCGGGACCCGGCTTGGGGGAGTGGTTGAGCCACTGGAAAAGGGATCGAAAGGGGAAAAGGCGAGCGTAGAACTGTTTCATTATAATAGGATCTGAATATGACTCCTGCTGTGTAGTCACAGCCGCGCCGAGCGAGTCGGGAGCTGAATGCGGCGGAGAGGAAGGCATGTTCGCTTCACTCGAGGATTGCAAAGCACTCGCGATATCGTCGTCGTCATCGTCAAACAAATCTTCCAACGCCACGGGCCCCTCTTCGGAGGGCTTTGCCATGGCATTGTCCTCACTTCCGTTCACAGACGACGAAGTTGGCGCGTCAGGGAGGTGAATGTCCTCATCCTGCGAAGCCGGCTGCTGTGGTGGTGAAGAATCGCCCTCCATTTTGATGCCCATATTGACCACTTGTCGAAAGAAAGTGGACTTTGCACAGGTTGACAATACCTTTGTGGTTACAATATTTCGTCAGATCAGATCAGCGCGTCTGAATGAACATGAAGGCGACGCGTCTACGCGGTCGTGTCACCAATATCCAACCAAGTCACGTGAGCTCGCGTTTCCAACGTGATGTGTAGCATCTCGAAACTAGCCCCGCCGTACGAGACACATGGCCCACGGAACTGCTATTCGTACTGAGACCAGATAGACGGCAATACCGAGTACCGAGTACAATTCAACGCATATACGACATTTATGGAGTGAAAAGTAGGATGTCTCCAGCGTCATAGTATAGAGTATAGTTCCCCCATGAAAATCGATTTCGATCGTCCTAATCTAACCACCCAAAATATCGTCAAGGCCCTCGTGGCACATGCCGGCGTCCCAAAGGGCCGGATATGGCGGAGAAACGAAAAACGAGGTTATTGTACATCAAGGCAAATTCTCCTTCACTTCATTGGCATCTGAAAACGGTCCCGCATCATGCTTGACCAGTTCCGGCCGTAGGGTCGGGCTGCTCACGTTCATGTGTTCGGGATTCCGGGCACGTTTGATGGCGTCCTCGATTGCGGCACTCAAGGTGGCACTGCCGGTATGCCGATGTGTAGGGCCCGGGGACGGACCTCCTTTAGACCCCTCCAAAGGCAAAATAGCGCTCACCGACGATGACCTCGCCGAGTGGTTGGCTGCGAAGGGCTGCTTGGGAATCACCAAGGGTGATATTGGAGACTCGTCGAGGACAGTGAGGGGAGTTGAAGTCGCGGGTGAAGGAACCACTTCCTTTTCATCCACGAAGAACGGAATGCTCTCCTTTGAGCTTGTAGCCGTACTGCTCTTTCGTGAGGCTTCTTTCGCCAGATTTGCCAGTGTAGGTACCCTGGTCGCCGAGCTGGCTTTCTTGACTTCGATAGGTCGCGCAGTGACGTTTCTCGCGACGATAGAGCTGTTGCTACTTCCTAATTTGGGCATTTGTGGGACTTGGGGTATCTGTGGCGTTCTCGCACTTGGGGTTGACGAGTTTCCTGGAGTGTTCGCACCGGACTTAACACTCACAACGTTGGCTTGCGCTCGGAAGGCCTGTTGAGCCGGTATAGGTGGAACAACAGCATCACTACGGTAAATCGTCGTCGCCACGCTTGCTCGAGCCAAGCTCGGGGCAAGGCTTATTCGCGGGTCGATGGAAGAAGTGTCGGACCAGGTAGAATCTCTCAAATCTTTCGGCATGAAGAAATGCTGCTCCAGCTGGGGTGACCCGTTGGCAGAGTTGGAGGCAATGCCTCCGGGGATCGAAGGAACCGGTGGAATGAATCCTGGTGAGTCTGGGGGGGACCGGACAGTTACTCCTGGAATGTAGGCAATCTGGATGACATTCGAAGCTCGAGTTAGGACAGTAGAGGCGATCGAGTGAGCAGACCTAGTGGATTGGCGGTTGGCTCGATGGAGCGTGGATTGATCTCTCTTTTCTGGAGGATCCCAAGCCAGAGCGCGTCGTTTCTTGCGCATTCGGTACCTATAAATCACATAGGCAATGACTGCCAGTAGGATCACACCTCCGACCACTCCGCCAACGATTGGGCCGACAGGTGTAGACTTTTTGGGTGATGATTGTCCAGGCAGAGAACCAATTTTGACACAGGTTGTAGACGCGCACGAGTCACACGACTGAGCACTTAAAGAGCAAGTCTCATCCACGCCGCATGCCGGGCAGCTGGGAGGATCAGGGGGGCACTGGACGCATCGACGAAATAAGTGGTGTGCAGAGGATTCGAAAACTTCACTCGAATGTTAGCCGAATTCAGATCCTCATCTCTGGGTATGCATACGGCCATTCGACGCCATCGCGGCGCCGCTCTTCTTGTAGCTTCAATCGTCTACTCCTCACAACCGTAGAGTCCACCGGATCAATTACACCTGTCGAACTCAGGTGTATTAATCTCGTCTCAAACCCCTCCTCGTGTCTCGTGAGAGCTCTGCGGTCGTAACGTCGTCGGCTTACAACCCTTCTGATAAGTTCGCAGTGAGGCAAGGTTCGAGAATGCGATAGTGAAAAGATTATGATAAAGAGCCCAATGACTGTGGATCAACCACGAGTTCTTGTTGTGCCGAAAAAGAGAAGATTCCGTGGACGAAAGGAAGTGACTGGACCGTGCCGGGAGCGGTGACCAAACAAGAGACAAAAGAATGTGGGACGAGACAACGTCTCGACAAAAAGCCAAAATCCAACGTGGAAAAGACTGAATTGAAGTAAGTATGAAGCTGTTTGCAGGATTGCAGGGCGCTCAGTGCGAAGGGATGGAGAGGAATCGAAAAACAATCGCAGCTGAGTTGGACCGGCAGTCTCGACCCTCCAGCCAGCAAAGTGGTGGTGGAGAGGATGGGTACAGCCAAAGGCGACGAGCGAACAGGGACGGGCAAATGGGCATTGATGTGCTCCGGGAACTCAAGGTGATGGTGAGCGAGTGGGAGATGAAGGGGCATTGTACGCGAAGCCTACAGTGGTGGACCACGAATGCGGTTGGCTCACAGGCCGCACTGAAGGAAAGCTTGGTGCGCCTACGGACTGCCTAATGCCTGTAATGGGAAAAGCGCCGCCCGCAAAATCTCTCCTTCAAACAAGCTGCCCGCAAGGGTTTTCACTTGTACTAATCTGAAGAGTTGTTGAAATCTCCTGACCCGACCTGGTCCTTGTTCCAATCAGAAGGCATAGAGGAGTTTACGAGGAGCTTCAGGTCAACCACGAACAGCATCTCATCGAAACCCACGACGGGGTTCGAATCATCGACGGGAGGTGGGCTCACCCAGTGCTCATGTGAGCCCAAATGATGAATTGTTTGCCCAGAAGCATGCAAAGGCATATTTGACCCCTTGTGGAATGATCAGCTACCGAAAAGGTTCCAGCAGACTTCTAGTAACACATTAATAGTTTCATCATCACCCACACTGCAAAGTACTCAAGAGACCCTCGTGCCTTTTTTCCTGCCTTCAGATGACGGTACCACATGAATGTCGTCTTTGTATGAAGAGGAAGAACAAAAAAACATTGCTCCCCTTCCACTCATTTCGGAGATGGCCTGAAAATCCGCAGGGAATAGGGGCGGAGATGACTGTTGGGCAGCTCTGTCTGGTACAACATTTGCAATGTCAATTCGGCCTCAGCACGTTTGAAGTCACCACGTCTGAAGTGGAATGGAACGTGTCTCTGCGCAGAATACAGCATATGTCTCCAATTCCTCGGTGCAGTAATGGTGCTGTGTGTCCCAACTTGTGTAAGGGTTGCCACCTGTGGCGCAGGACCTCACTCAGGCAGATCTAAATATGGGTACATACCTTTTAAGTCAAGGTCTTACGGTGTGGCGCTTCCTTGCGAACGATGTGAGAGTCAGCCAGATCCATTGAGAATTGGCCGCACACAACGTTGTTGTCATGTCCTAATCTTTTGGTCATCTGGCAAGTCGACTGGAATAGAAGTCGACAATCAATCTGTCCTGAATGCCACGCATGCGGCGAATTATCCCATCCCGTCCAGCCTGTCGAATACTTTCAGGAGGCACTCCAGCAGAAACTGCGGGGGAGTAGAATTTAGCCCAAGCCGTGGAGGACGCCACCATCGTCTGCACGGGCGAACTCTCCGATACCAAAGACACTGGCAGGCTGGATCCACTGTTTCGTTCCCGGTGTTTCATAGTTGAGATCCAGAGATACGATCTGCGTTTGGTTGCGCAGTCCCTCAAGGAGTGCACTCTCGCTGTGCACCAGGTACAGAGTGATGGCTGTCTGATTACAATCCACGACTAAGGGGGGACTCTACTCATCCTTCTATCAAGGATCATAAGCAGACAGGCAATACGGCCAGGGTGCGGCTGAAAGTCTTCTGTCGCTGGGCATCAGATGGGGATTCGCCAGCCCAGGGATCGCAAGCAACCAGTTAAGCGAAGGCTCAACAGGCTGAGACTGGCCTCCAGTAGTAGGTGGCTTGGTAGCCACCCGCCAGCAGTAGTGCAATGCCTGTCGTCAGCGCTTTGTTCCCATTTCCTTGCGCCTTTAGCCGGATTCGCTTCTCTCAGCTCAGGGGACTTTGAACCCTGCCCAAAAAAGGGCTGAGCTGCGTCTTCAGCAGGCTGTGTGGGCGTGTGTGCAACCAAGTGTTCAGAAAACCAAGAAAACTGAAACAACACCTCTCGGTCCCCGTGGTTTACAGGTCATTTTTCAATCATCACCATCTTCTTCTTGTAAAGATCCTAATTCGATTGCAGTTGACCCTTCTTGGTCCTGCTCTCTTTGTCCTCTCCTTTGAGATCCGCCGATTTGACTTTCTTTGCCCGCTTTCGTCTCCGCATCTATATCACCTAATTCATCACCCTGCACTCCCTCTGACAGGCTGTATCAGCCATCAGTGGTCTCCCCTAGTTGCAGCAACTCCTGCCCTCTGACCGGCCCTGGCGGCTGTCAGTCTGTCAGTAAAATCTCACACCTACTCACTGAACCAGTGACCTGTCTGCCATACCACGTATCTCACCCGGTGGGATAACCATAACAACTGCGGTGGTGCCGGGTCTCAGCCCTCGAACCGCCTTTTCTAGCACAACACCACATTTCCTTTCCACCCATTCTTCAACTTCAGCGCCATGGCGAGCCAATATCCGGGTGGCTATGACAACGGCCATCAACTCAGTGACATCCCCCCTGGAAATGTACGTGGATCGAGCCTGACCCCCTTGTGAAACGAGCTGAACTGACCCTTTGCGTAGGCTTACCGACCCAATGAACATCATTCAGACGACGAAGCAGAGCATTCTTTGCTACACCAGAACGCTGCGTATCAGTCGCAATACGATGACCCCCATTCCCGCCCGTTGACGCCAGGACAGGAATCGATCTACACCCTGAATGAGACGTATGTAGGAGGAGACAAGTCACAAGCCCCAGTCACAGGATACAACCCTCAGCACACTCAGGCGTATGGGGGAGGCTATGGCTTGAGCAATACGCAGGCCGGGTTTCCTACCCCGGGTTATCCTGATCCGACTGAGCGCAGCAATTCTACGGAGGCATGGAAGCAACGACAAGCTCCTGGCTTCGGCACAGTCAAACGCTACGCTACAAGAAAAGTCAAGGTCGTCAACAGCGTGCTGAGTATCGACTATCCGGTGCCCAGTGCCATCCAGAACGCAATTCAGTCCAAATACCGGACCGACCTCGAGGGTGGGAGCGAGGAGTTTACCCACATGCGCTACACGGCTGCTACCTGCGATCCCGATGATTTTACCCTAAAGAACGGCTACAACCTTCGTCCCGCCATGTACAACCGGCACACCGAGCTCCTCATCGCAATCACGGCCTACAACGAAGACAAGGTCTTGACAGCCCGCACATTGCACGGAGTGATGCAGAATATCCGCGACATCGTCAACCTCAAGAAATCCGAGTTCTGGAACAAAGGCGGACCGGCCTGGCAGAAGATCGTCGTATGTATCATCTTCGATGGCATCGACCCTTGCGACAAGAACACCTTGGACGTTCTTGCGACCGTTGGTGTGTATCAAGATGGGGTCATGAAGAAGGACGTCGATGGCAAGGAGACTGTGGTCCATCTCTTCGAATATACAACCCAGCTTTCTGTGACAGCGAATCAACAGCTCATTCGGCCGAGCGACAATGACCCAACGTCGTTGCCCCCAGTGCAGATGATGTTCTGTCTAAAGCAGAAGAACAGCAAGAAGATCAACTCCCACCGATGGTTGTTCAACGCGTTTGGCCGCATCCTCAACCCGGAGATCTGTATTCTTCTAGATGCCGGCACTAAGCCCGGCTCGAAGGCTATCATGGCTCTGTGGGAGGCGTTCTATAACGACAAGGATCTCGGAGGTGCTTGCGGTGAAATCCACGCTATGTTGGGTCGCGGGGGTGTTTTTGGACGAAAGCTCTTGAACCCTCTGGTCGCCGCGCAGAACTTTGAATACAAGATCAGTAACATCTTGGACAAACCATTGGAGAGCTCTTTTGGCTACGTCAGTGTGCTCCCCGGTGCGTTCTCAGCATATCGTTTCCGAGCGATCATGGGTCGTCCCCTGGAGCAGTATTTCCACGGCGATCACACCCTGTCGAAGCGGCTGGGAAAGAAGGGTATCGAAGGCATGAATATCTTCAAGAAGAACATGTTCTTGGCCGAGGATCGTATCCTGTGTTTTGAACTGGTCGCTAAGGCAGGTTCGAAATGGCATCTGACCTACGTCAAGGCCTCCAAAGCCGAAACCGACGTGCCTGAAGGAGCGGCAGAATTCATCGGCCAACGTCGACGTTGGCTCAACGGTTCCTTTGCCGCCTCCATCTACTCGCTTATGCACTTCTCCCGTATGTACAAATCCGGCCACAACATCATCCGAATGCTCTTCTTCCACATTCAAATGATCTACAACATTGTGTCGGTTATCCTTTCCTGGTTCTCTCTCGCGGCTTTCTGGCTCACCACCAAAATTCTCATGGATCTGGTGGGTCAACCCAGCAGTAACAACAACAACAAAGCTTTCCCGTTCGGCAACAGTGCGACACCAATCATCAACACTGTGCTGCAATACGCTTATCTGGCCTTCCTGCTCTTGCAATTTATCCTGGCCTTGGGTAACCGTCCCAAGGGCTCCAAGGTTGCATACATCATCTCGTTCTGCGTCTTCGCCATCATCCAGCTCTACGTGATCGTCCTGTCCATGTATCTGGTGGTCAAAGCATTCACTTCGAAAGATGGCACTGATATTGTCACTAACGAGGGGGCTAACGAATTCCTCAAATCCTTCTTCGCCTCGACCGGACCTGGTATCGTCATCATCGCGCTGGCGGCTACATTCGGGTTGTATTTCGTGGCTTCGTTCATGTATCTGGATCCTTGGCACATGTTCACCTCGTTTTTCCAGTACCTGCTCCTCATGCCGTCCTTCATCAATATCCTCATGATCTACGCCTTTAGCAACTGGCACGACGTCTCGTGGGGAACCAAAGGTTCGGACAAGGCGGACGTGCTACCTTCGGCCCAAACCAAGAAAGACGAAAAGGGCAAGGCGACGGTTGTGGAAGAAGTGGACCGACCGCAAGCCGACATTGACTCTCAATTCGAGGCTACAGTGCGGCGTGCTTTGGCGCCGTACGTGCCACCTGAGGAAAAGGAAGACAAAACGCTGGAAGATTCGTACAAGAACTTCAGAACTCGACTGGTGGCGACATGGATCTTTTCGAATGCCTTGCTCTCGGTTGTCATTACTAGTGACAGCGTCGACAACTTTGGGTTTACTGTAAGTATCTTGACATATGTCGGTGATTCCCACTGCTAACTTCTCCCACAGTCTAGAGCAACGAGCCGAAGCAACCACTTTTTCCAAGCGCTCTTGTGGACCACGGCAGCTCTTTCCGTTGTGCGCTTCACCGGGTGCTGCTGGTTCCTTGGCAGGACCGGTCTGCTTTGCTGTTTCAATAGAAGATAGTCGTCCCTCCCAGTGTGTTAGATATAGTCAGGTCTAGATCACAGTTAGCATTGAAGGGAGAAGCTTAGGCTTATTTCCGATGTCGGTCTCCTTTGGGGCTGAAGTTGGTGAAGACACAGTTCCTGTCGGATTTAGCAGCGGACTCACAATAAAATGGTGTTGGGGTTTGGATTAAATACATGTATCGAGTAAAAGTATGGCGTTTATTACATTTGACTGGTCCTCCAAGGAGGCGAGGCTGTGGATGCCACCTGCGTCATGTGAGCACAGCCAGATTCCCATACATGATCCGAGCAAGTGGCACTTCGACCGCAGGGGCCTCCCCCTCTGACTTTCCGGACTTTCAAATCGTGATAACCATCTACATTATTTACATTATCTGTGAATTTCTCTTTCGTGGATTTCTTCACACTGCCGATATCCCATTGTCCTGCCTCCGCTGTCCAGCACCCGTTCACGGAAGGAGACACGAGAACGCCGAGTTTCAGGCTGCGCCCTGCCCTCTTTGTTCCTCTTCCCGATCCGACTGACACGCCCGCCTCCGTCAACCACTCCCCGCCCTCCACGCTCTCTGGCCTGATTCACAGAGTTCTTTAGAGATACACATCGATCGAGCTGTTGTGTCACCCCGTGGTGACGACCGACTGACAAGATGATGAAAATATGGTCAATGGTAGGAGCGGTTCCCAGTGCCTATAGCTAATCACTGATGGCAATGTGCAGAAACAACAGCAACAAAAGGATGAACAGGCACAAGGAGTGACGCAGAAGAAGAAGAAGGTCACAGCCGCTCAACTTCGCGTGCAAAAAGGTGAACGGTTTCCCCTGTCTGGCTGGAGAGGCGTCTAATGCAGTTTCTCGCAGATCTAAGTGAATTGTCCCTCGGGTCGACCATGAAGACGACATTTCCCAACCCCGACGACATTCTGAACTTTACTCTCACGATCGAACCAGATGAAGGCATGTACAAGGGTGGTAGCTTCGTGTTCAACTTTGCCATCAACCAGAACTTCCCGCACGATCCGCCGAAGGTCAAGTGTACCCAGAAGATCTATCATCCAAACATCGACCTAGATGGAAACGTCTGCTTGAATATTCTAAGAGAGGATTGGAAGCCGGTATTGAATTTAAATGCCGTCATCGTGGGCATGCAGGTAAACTCTCCATTCAATGTCGAGCGTCACGGGTTGCAGCTAACTCGCTGAACAGTTTCTCTTCCTCGAGCCCAATGCGTCCGATCCGCTCAACAAGGAAGCGGCTGAAGATCTCCGAAACAACCGAGAGGGTTTCCGGCGGAATGCAAGGACGGCGATGGGAGGCGGGTCTGTGAAAGGGCAGACTTATGATCGAGTATTGCGGTGATACCAGTGAGGTCTGGGAAGGGTCGACATGATGACTGAAATGATTGAACGACAAGTCGAAGACAAGATATTTAGGTTGCGAGCTTCACTCAAAGGTTGCGGTCGAGTCTTGGTAAGGCAAGAGGCGTTGAAGGGGGGCCACATGGCTGATCAGCTATGCACAGCGTGTTTTGTCATGAAGCCGGAGTCAATTTCGAGTTAGACGGTGGACAACGCCTAGCAAGACTTCTCTCGAGACATCTTCGCACTGTCAAAGACCATGGAGATTCCAGAACATGGTCGGTTCTTTACCCGGAGATCTTAGGGATTAAGATGAGTGTCCGGGGCTTTTCTTTGTGCTTTGAGCTCGTACGAGGCTAGCTTGCCTCAGATTAAGGTGGTGTGCCCGTCACTCTCCTCGTTTCTACCCGTCATGTTGTGTCTACTCAACTGCGCCAGATCAAGCACATTGGCATGCTCGTCCCTCCGTTCTCCGTCTCTACTTTTGTGGTCCTTGTTGTGGAGGTCTCCTTTGACCATCGAAAACTCCAACCTGCCAGTCCTGCACGCTCAGCCTTTCCCCGTGTCGTTGTCTGCAGTACCGGGTTTCTCCCAAGCACATACGGTGTACTTGTATGTCCCACTCACGGGTTTGGCTGACTAGACGGGTGGCCCATGTAACACGATGCGACACAAGGAACAGGGGTTTTCTTTTCCACCTATCAAATGCATCTGCCTCGGATGCTACATGGTCTATGTCCGAAGCATCTACCAACAATCTGGCCCAGGCATACCCTTGGAGAGCAGTCTAGGACACGGACAAACCTCTCTGCATCGCTGTTTCGCGCCATAATCCAGCTTCAAAAGCTCCTACAAAGACTCACACGTTCTACTTGTTATATCACTGTTGTCAAGCAAGTTGAACGGCAATCCCGAATTCAATAGAGTGTCCCGAGTGTCTAGTCTGCGATGATGAAGATCATTATCACGGGGGCCACTGGTTTTGTCGGGAGGGAAGTCGTGGTCCAAGCGATCGAGAACCCGAGGATTTCCTACATCATTGTACTGACGAGGCGCAACATTGACGAGACACTGAGCCAAAGTCCCAAGGTGGAGGTGATCCGTCACAAGGACTTTTTATCATACCCGACAGACCTCCTCCAACAACTCTACGGAGTCCAAGGTTGTATTTGGTAAAGTGGGCCCAAAGATCACCCTGTGTCTTTGCCAGGTAGAAGGGCTAACCCCCGCGGGTGTTCCCAGGTGTCTGGGAGGGAAGGTCGAGGACTTTCCCGATCTCCAGACTGCGAGGACGGTCGGCGTGGATTTCACCTTGGCCGCCGCCAACGCCTTGGTGAGAGGTGTCTGTCCGACTCTGCCACCGGAACAGAGACTCCGGTTTGTCTTCTGCAGCGGCAACGGCGCGGAATGGCACCAGGACAGGAAACTCTGGCTGTTCTCCGACACGCGGAAACTGAAGGTACGGCGTGTTACCGTCGGCGACGACTTATTTTGTGCTCGTCGGGCTCGGTGAGCTGGTCGCGATCATTGCTGACGTCTCACCATCCCCAGGGCGCTGCTGAACAGGGTTTGCTCGACATGGCCAATACCCATCCAGATGTGTTTGAGGTAATCGTGATCCGGCCCGGTGGGGTCGTGCGCGATGAGAGCATCTTTCTCGGCAAGATCGCATCGCTGATGACGCCTGTCGTCATCGTTACTCGGCTGGCGAAGGCGCTGGTGAGATTCTGCATCGACCCACCGCCAGAGAAGGTCGTTGAGAACCAGCAAATTCTGGACCTTGGTTCTTGATGCCTGGGGGCAAAGATCCGGTTCGGGCGAAGCAAAGACAAGCCGCCGTCGAGGGAACGGGAAACAAGTTGCGGTTGAGGGAGTGGGGAGGAGTTGAAGGCTTTGCCGAGTCTCGTGTTTTCGACGAATGATTCGTCTTTGTTCGAATACGAATCATACGAACACGAAGGACGAGCTTCAGAGTCCTCAAAGTCTCCAGAATTGGACGGCCGAATGGCTTGGTAGAGTACGCAAATGGGATAGTGGGTTTGGTGGGTTGCTGCGTTGGTTACACCGCCGGTAGGAGTGTATCAAACTATATTTCTCCCACTGAAATTGATCCGATTCGTTGCTCTCAGGTCCCACAGTGTACAAAGGACAAAGTATGTACTCGTACTTGTACCTTGTACAAATATGCATGGAAGTTGAGAGACATGTGAAGATGTGAAGATGTGAAGCTGGGCGTGGGTATGGAACCTTCTCACAATTGTTCATAACCCGACCTTTCTCTTTTTCCTCGCCGTCCCATAACACGTCTCGTGAATCTATATAATATGCCCCAGACGACTACTTGAAGCCAGAGCTTTCGTGGGAATGGCATCTTTCCTCGTCATGCCCCAGTTACCCTCTATCACTCCCAACAATGATCGCCTCAGTGGCCCCCTAGGCTCCCTTGTCTCCACAGGGAGAAGTACGCATTCACGAGTTGATAAGCAGGCAAGGTACCTCACATATCTATCTGCCACTGCTTCACACAGGGCGATCCGTCGATGGTGAGTAGCCGTCACATTAATCCCACGCTTTGCGTACGCAATCTCGTCTATGTGTTATCTGCGAACCCTGTTCTTCCTGCATGCCCAATCTCCGTGCGGCAGCCTCATAGGCGGCATGTCCTGGATTTTATGCTCGGCCAGAGACACTGCGGGTCCGTCCTCCATAAATGCTGGTGGTGGTGGTCCTCGCGGAGCTGTGCCGTAGCCGACAGGTTTGAAGTGATGGTGCTCGGTAACCACTGGTCTAAGGACCAAAGGGCCCCATCTATATAACTTGTGCCCAAATGACACAAAACATTCGTGGCGCAGCCAACACCCTGATAAGGGTGTATATCCGAAGAAGAGAACCAAGAAAAAAAAAAGGGTTATTATGCGGCGCTTCTTCTCCGCCCATCATCAACCTCCACACTATCTCTCAGATGTTTCAGCAAATCCATGGTGAAAATGTGCTGCTGGCGAATGAATCCGTCCCAGTCGGGATGTTGCAGAAAAACGGTGATCATGCAGGCGATGAATTGCGTCAGCAAGGCTCTGAGGTCGTCGCCTTCTCTTGTGTTTTCATAGACGTACTGGACGAGCAGGAACACCTCCGGTACGCGCTCGGGAAACAGCTTGAGCGAGGCTAACGAACGGCGCATCTTGTACAGAACCAGCGATCTGAGCGACTCAATGACGTATCTGTCGGCAAAGACGTACAACCTCGCCTGGGACAGGAGCATCTCCGTCAGGCTCTCCGAGGGCGTGTAGTTCTTGTACGGTCGGAAAAGGGGCCCGTCCCAGTCTGTGGAAGCGTTGCAGAACTTGGCCCAGTCGGCGGCCAGCTTCGAGCCTGGATCGGGGAGATTTGAGACAACTGCAGGTTTTGCCAGGGAGTCCCGTGTGCGATTGTCGGTGGTGCGGACCGTTCTTCGCCCTCGCAGCCACGAGACTGGCCGCGAAATCTGATGCCTCCAAGCTGGTTTGTGGTGGTCGCCCCGGACCCGTGGCCACAAACCCGTCGCCAATACCTTCAACCCTTCTCCTTCGCCGCCATCGAGGACTTTTCCAATAGGGACGCCGGTAGAGAGAGACCTGTTATGGCTGGAAGTGAACTTTTCGTCAACTGTTTCCAGTTGTGGTGACGACGGCAGTTCCTGGTCAACGACGGTTTTGGGCGGAGGTACCGAAAAGTCTCCCTTGTAGGCGAATTCGCAGAAGCGCAGAAAGGTCTCTTCATCGATGTCGTCCAGGACAACCCGTCTTTCGACACTCTCGACCATGCTACCGTTGATCAGGGCGGCGAAGACTGGGGAAAGTTGGACGGCCAGATCTGAGTGGACATTGAACGGCTTTCGTTCCAGACCCACGAGGAACTGAAATGTTGATGAGCATAGAGATCTGCGTTGGTTAGCCAGAGAAAAGAATAAGCTCAATTATGAACGATAAGAAGGTTCTCCATGTGCTTACGTGCTGAGTGAATGACATTGCATGGTCTGTCTAACAACTTGGGGGACTGTAGAGAAGTCCGAAGAAATGAACGCGCGACCATGTCCAGGTGTACAGTACTTTTCCGTTCACCGCCCTATATCGCAGCTAGCACAATCGCAGCTAAAGCAATCGCCGTTCGTACGAAGCACCCGAATTCATACTAGAGAGGATTTCTTGATTGTCCAGACGGCTAAAATAGCATGTTGGTCTCCTGATCATTATTTTTTATCGAGGGCACCCGACGACGTACACCTTAACGAATGTGGTATATGGCTCTCTCATTGGTGGATTTCAGGAATGAGACTTTCCTCGGTAGGGAAGTGTCGTGTAGTTATGTAGGACCGGATGCACCCACGCCGTCGTGATTCCGGCTGCCGAGGCAAGGTTCATAAAGTACCCAAAAGAGGAACTGGCAAATTGTGCAGGGCTCGGCGCCAGGGGCTAGTCCAATGATATGGTGGAGCAAGAGGGGCAGAGTGGGGGACCCAGGAAAAGCTTGAGTCATGTGGCGAGCCATGGCCAATGTTGATATTGGCAGTTGACTCGCGCCAAACTCTAATCTCTCCGAAGTTCATACGATTCCCGCCTTGACATGCGTTTCCTCTCCCACCCCCAAGTCACGCCAGTGTGATTGCCACAAGCCCAGCGTCAAAACATGGCCACGTCTTGGATATTGGCATTCGTTCATTGTGCACCCGAAGCTCTCCGTAGCCGGTGCACATCTCGATTAATTCTTGTCCTCTTCGTCCGCCGTCCTCCTTCCCCCTGACGACAGCGACGCACAAATGCTCCGCCCCGATCCACCAACGGATGCGGACAGCTTATCGACATCCCCATCATAGTGCCTGCGGTTGCATTCCAAGACTTGAGATTTGTTTAGAGTTGCCAATATAAGATCGTTCTTAACCTGCAGACGAACTCTTACGACACTGCGCTCCCAGATTCCTCGCCAGTCTCCCGTTCCATTTTCCCTTTCCCTTTCTTTTTTTTTTTGGTCCTTCATTCATAGACTGATTCTCTTTTGAGGCTGCGGCTCAGTCGTCTCCTTCGGGGTAGCCCACCACATACTTGCCGGCTCATTGTCCAACCCTGATTAATTCAATCCGCCGTACCGTCCTCCCTCTTGACAGCAACGCGAGGGCAATCCCCCCTCAACTTGGGTTGCTCTCCCACCGGGAACGAGGACGTCTAAGATGTCTCTCGTAGGTAATTTCACCTCCAACTACGACAACAGTGCCGGGAGACAAGGCCCAGGGCTTTTGGGACACTACCGCAGGGAATCACACGACGAGCCCAACGGCCCGTCACGGGTAAAATCTCACGAGAGTCGTCGCTCCATAGCCATGGAGGATTCAGCCTCTGCACACCACGGTGCCAGTCACGAGCGTCGCACGAGCTCGGCGGGCATGGAAGAAAAACCGGCGGGCGACCAATCTCGAAGTTCGGAGAACGAAGAGGATGAGGATGTTCACGTCAGATATCTGGCTCGACAGTTCTCACGAACGTCCACCAAGACTGAGGATGCCAATCCCTTTCACGCTGCGCCAGGCTCTTCCCTAGATCCCACTTCCGAGAATTTCTCAACCCACGACTGGATCAAGGCTCTGTTTAATTTGCAGAACAAAGACGACCGGTTCCTTGCCAGGACCGCCGGAGTGGCGTTCCGCAACCTGAGCGCCCACGGTTTCGGATCGGCGACTGACTACCAGAAGACAGTCGGCAATGCCCCGCTACAGATCCTCGGCATGGCTCGCAAGCTCCTGAACATTGGACAACGCAGAATCGACATCCTTCGAGGATTCGACGGACTGGTGAACCATGGTGAAATGCTCGTCGTTCTCGGGCCTCCTGGGTCGGGCTGCTCGACGTTCCTCAAGACACTCGCAGGCGAAACACACGGTTTCGTCGTCGACGAGGATTCATACGTCAATTACCAGGGGATTCCTTTTGATCAGATGCACAAGCACTTCCGCGGCGAGGCCATCTACACCGCTGAACAGGACATCCACTTTCCCCAGTTGACGGTCGGTGACACTCTTTACTTTGCCGCACGTGCAAGAGCACCGAGACATCGACCTGGAAACGTTTCCGCCCACGAATACGCGTGCCATATGCGAGACGTTATTATGGCAACTTTTGGCATCCGACACACCTTCAACACTCGCGTGGGCAACGACTTCATCCGGGGTGTCAGTGGAGGCGAGAGGAAACGTGTCAGTATCGCCGAAGCCACGCTGAACATGTCGCCTCTTCAATGTTGGGACAACAGCACCCGTGGTTTGGACAGTGCCAACGCCATTGAGTTCTGTAAAACGCTGCGTCTCTCGACTGAGATCCTCAACAACACGGCCGCGGTGGCTATCTACCAGGCTCCCCAGGCAGCTTACGACCTCTTCGACAAGGTTATTGTACTTTATGAGGGACGGCAGATCTATTTCGGGCGGACCGTGGATGCCAAAGACTACTTTGTCCGTCTTGGCTTCCAATGCCCCGAGCGACAGACCACCGCCGACTTCTTGACGTCCATGACGAGCGCCCAAGAACGAATCGTCCGCGAAGGCTTTGAGAACCGGGTTCCACGGACCCCCGACGACTTTGCGAAGGCCTGGAAAGAGTCGCCGGAACGTGCGCAACTACTGAAAGAGATTGAAGACTTTGACCAGAGGCATCCCCTTGGCGGTGAGGATCTGAACCGCTTCAAGGAATCAAGAAGACTGCAGCAAGCGAAGCGGCAACGCGTGTCGTCGCCCTACACGCTGTCGTACGGTCAACAGGTCAAACTCTGTCTCTGGCGAGGATTCCGCAGGTTGAAGGCCGACCCGAGCTTGACGTTGACTTCTATCATCGGAAACAACGTCTTTGCCCTGATCATCGGTTCCATCTTCTACAACCTCGACGACACCACCAACTCGTTCTACTCGCGCGGCGCCTTGCTCTTCTTTGCCATTCTCATCAACGCCTTCAGCTCTGCCTTGGAAATCCTGACGCTGTATGCGCAACGGCCGATCGTCGAGAAGCACCAACGGTACGCGCTGTATCACCCGTCGACCGAGGCATACGCTTCCATGTTGACGGACATGCCGTACAAGATTAGCAATGCCATCATCTTCAACATCACCTTGTATTTCATGACCAATCTCCGCAGAGAGCCCGGCGCATTCTTCTTCTTCCTCCTCATTTCCTTCACCTTGACGCTGGTCATGAGTATGCTGTTTCGAACGATCGCCTCGGTCTCCCGCACCTTGAGTCAAGCTTTGGCACCGGCCGCCATTCTCATCCTCGCCATCGTCATCTACACCGGTTTTGCCATCCCAGTCAACTATATGCTTGGCTGGGCACGCTGGATCAACTACCTCGACCCGGTCGCGTATGGTTTCGAGTCGCTGATGATCAACGAGTTCTCCGGACGGAATTTCGACTGCGCCTTCTTCGTGCCCTCCGGTCCTGGGTACGGGGATTCAAACCACGTCTGCGCCACGGTGGGATCTCGGCCCGGTCAGTCCTTTGTCAACGGCGACGACTTTATCAACAGCAACTACAAATACTACGCGTCCCACAGGTGGAGGAATTTCGGCATCTTGATCGCATTCCTAATCTTTCTGTTCTGCACCTACCTGATCTCAGCCGAGTTCGTCCAGGCTAAGAAATCCAAAGGCGAAGTCCTGGTTTTCCGTCGCGGTCAGACTCCCCCTGCGCTGAGACTGAAGCTCCCTCATGACGCCGAGACCGGCGATGTCGCGACAGCCGCCCCGGTGGAGAGGGTCAAAACCGCTGAGGACATGTCATCCGTCATTCAGAAACAAACGGCCATCTTCCAGTGGCGCGACGTCTGCTACGATATTTCGGTGAAAGGTGGCCAACGTCGGCTCTTGGATCACGTCGATGGCTGGGTCAAACCGGGCACCTTGACTGCCTTGATGGGCGTGTCCGGGGCTGGAAAGACGACGCTCCTCGACGTCCTGGCCACCCGTGTGACTATGGGAGTTATCTCCGGCGAGATGCTGGTCGACGGTCGCCAGCGAGACGAGTCTTTCCAACGCAAAACCGGCTACGTGCAACAACAAGATCTTCACTTGGAGACGTCGACGGTGCGAGAAGCCTTGAACTTCAGCGCTCTCCTCCGTCAACCCGCACATATCCCACGGCAGGAGAAACTGGACTACGTCGACGAGATCATCAAAATTCTCGACATGTCCGAGTACGCCGACGCCGTTGTGGGTGTCCCCGGTGAAGGCCTCAACGTGGAGCAACGCAAACGGTTGACCATCGGCGTGGAATTGGCGGCGAAGCCAGAACTGCTGCTCTTCCTCGACGAACCTACCTCTGGTCTCGACTCTCAGACCTCGTGGTCCATCCTCGATCTCCTCGAGAAGCTGAAACAGAACGGACAGGCCATTCTCTGCACCATCCATCAGCCTTCAGCGATGCTCTTCCAGCGCTTTGACCGGCTCCTTTTCCTCGCCAGCGGCGGAAAGACCGTCT
Organism: Fonsecaea monophora; assembly: GCF_001642475.1. Lineage (NCBI taxonomy): Eukaryota > Fungi > Ascomycota > Eurotiomycetes > Chaetothyriales > Herpotrichiellaceae > Fonsecaea > Fonsecaea monophora. The sequence continues at coordinate 213,647 of NW_019173970.1, read as the reverse complement.
ACTTCGGGCCCGTTGGGCATTCGTCGAAGATACTCATCAACTACTTTGAACGCAACGGCGCCCATCAGTGCCCGCCCGACGCGAATCCCGCCGAGTGGATGTTGGAGGTCATCGGCGCCGCACCTGGTTCACACACCGAGATCGATTGGGTCGAGACGTGGCGCACGTCGCCGGAGTATAGGGATGTACACGCCGAGCTCTCTCAAATGAAGGCAGAGCGTTGTCAACTTGCCCGGACGGTCTCGAACCGGGCCAGCAAAGCCAGCTATCGCGAGTTCGCCGCTCCGTTCTACGTGCAGCTCTACGAGGTTCTGAAGCGTGTCTTTCAGCAATACTGGCGTACGCCTTCCTACATTTACAGCAAACTGTCTCTCTGTATCGCTTCTGTGAGTAACTCCCCCCCCCCCCCCCCCCGCTCCCCCCTTTTCCCACCTGTTGTCGGCGCTAACCATGTCCTTTCGTCAGGGTCTCTTCATCGGCTTCTCCTTCTTCAAGGCCAGGAACACGCAGCAAGGTCTCCAGAACCAGATGTTCGGCATCTTCATGTTGATGACCATCTTCGGCCAGCTCGTGCAGCAAATCATGCCGTTGTTCGTGACTCAACGTTCACTCTACGAGGTCCGCGAACGACCCAGCAAGACGTATTCGTGGCAGGCATTCATGATGAGCAACATCATCGTCGAGCTGCCCTGGTCCACACTCTGCGCCATCCTCATCTACTTCACCTGGTACTACCCGATTGGCCTGTACAGGAATGCGGAACCGACAGACGCCGTCCACGTACGTGGCGCGTTGATGTTCCTGCTGATCCTGGCCTTCTTGCTCTTTACGTCGACGTTTGCACACATGGTCATTGCGGCCATCGAGACGGCGGAGACGGGAGGCAACATCGCCAACATGACCTTCTCGCTCACCTTGGTCTTTTGCGGTGTCCTCGTCGGCCCCAAGGCGCTCCCCGGTTTCTGGATTTTCATGTACCGCGTCTCGCCCTTTACATATCTCATTGACGGCATGCTCAGCACGTCCGTTGCGCACACCACCGTCACCTGTGCCGCCAACGAGTATCTCCATTTCCCAGCCCCCGCGGGCCAGACGTGTGCCGAGTATATGAGAGACTACATGGCCGTCGCCGGCGGATACCTGCAAAACCCCTCGGGCAGCAATTGCACCTACTGCCAGATCGCGACTACCGACGACTTCCTGGCCACCGTCTCCTCCAACCCGGACCACATGTGGCGCAACTTCGGCCTGATGTGGCCGTACATTGTCTTCAACGTCTTCGGCGCCGTCTTCTTCTACTGGCTCGCCCGCGTGCCCAAGCGGATGAACAAGGGGAAGAAGGAAGTTGGCACCCCGAAGGAGAGCAAAGAGGGCAGCGTGGTCGACGGGCCCGTCGAGACCGCCAATGGAGAGAAGAGAGCAGACACCGGCGTAAGCACTGGCGCGGAGAAGGGTGCAGATTCAGACGTCAACCCGCGGACGACGAATGCAGAGCATTAGAAAAAAGAAAGAAAAAATACGAGCCTTAACACTGAAAAAAAGCACTAGTCGCCATCTGTGGCGTCGACCACTCGCCACTCTTTTCTTCGGAGAATCCCCCTTCTCAAGACCCAATCCTGGCCATTCTTGCATTGAGATCTCCTTTTCGTCAGTCCGCAACCAATCCTAGACGCAGATAAAGGGTGGCCAATGTTTTTTAGTTGTGGGTGCTTTTCTCGAGGTGTGGTGTGGTGTGGCCAAGTGGTGTGGTGCACGCGAGAGAGAGAGGGAGAGAGAGAGAACGAAAGGAAGCTGTTTGTGTACGTTTCAACAAGGCGGGAGGGGGGGAGTCTGGTGTTTTTTTATTTTTCTTAATTTCACAAAGCATTTCCTGCGAGGAGGAGGAGGGCTTCACAAAAAATTCAAGAGCAATCATATAGAGGGAGAGACTGAAGAAATGAGTGGGCGGTTGGCAGGTCTAGGACAACTCGGTACGTGTAGCTACCCAGATAGCCGGACCCCAGACTATCAGACTTTCAAAAGGCGCAATTTCTGAATTTCTAATGCGATTGCATATCTTCCCTCATAATTACTCCCTACCAGCGGGTCGGATTGGTGAGTGAACCGAGTATGTTGGGACTATGTATGTCGAATGTGCGGATATCCATAGCATATCATATGTACGAGGCACGTCCCTCTGGGGAGGAAAATCCCCCTTTTATAATTATCTCCCACAAAGCCACTAAGCTGGATCACTCGGATGGTTTTGTAATGTTTACCGAGTCCCCAAGGGACCCAAGTAACTGGTCACCAGTTGGGTGCCAGTGGTCATGTCACGAGCTGAGCTCACCATATCGTGTCATAAAGTGAAGTCGACCTGCGGCCTGCGACGGTCCGTCCAGCTCTTGACAATTGCTACTTGTACTTCAGCCACACACTCGGTACCTCTTCGAGGCCGACATTTCACGTCTCCAAGTAGGACAGTAGGTTTGGCCATCGATATGAGGGCGTGTTGATGAAGGTGGGAATCTGGCTTTGACGGCTTTGTGAGGGCTGAAAGAGTAAGCGATTTGGCTGTGTCGCTTCACACTTGTCGTGTTCAAAAGTGTGTACTCGGCACGTATGTACCTCGTAGGTACCGCGTAAACTAGATCGATGTCGATATTGAAATGCAAGGCCTGGCAGTGGCCAGCCCATTCGTGCCTCTGTTGGCGCGCGAAGGATCAACCACAGCAGCCGCCACTGCGGAGGCAAAAATGGCATTCTGGCCTGGGCCGCAGCTTGTTCCTTGGAATCCAAGATTGCGGGGCGGGGAGGCTACAACGTCTCCGAACAGGTTCGCCCCAGCCTCCCCGTTGTCGGAACCAAGATGTGGAAATGCCCTGAGTAGCTTGACTGCGGATCGGGGTAGATGGCCATGCCGCTCTATTATGACCTGGGGAGGGACTTGATTAGACTACATTACGCTAGAGCCCTTGGGGATGGAAGTAGAGCAAATTCACGTGATGAAACCCAGAGTTACCGTTTTAGGCGTAGCTTGTCTAGGTGATCCCCATGTAGCTCTATTGCGGCTGTATTCGCGTCCTTTCCTCTGCCTCTCAGTATCTGTCTTGTATGCTTTGTCTATGCGTCCTTTGCTTGACCATTCCTTGCTTGCCCTGGCTCGCGCTTGACAACCCGATTGAAGTCCAACCATCCCACCCCTGATTTCCCATCACTGGTCCTTGCGGTGCACATGACTCGAGGCAGATGTGCCTCTCGACCTTCGGGATCAAAAAGACGCAGACCTCTAGCCGCGATTGCCTCGCACTCAATGCTCATACCGCCAGGCTCGACCAGCAGTCTCAACTTTCCAGGTAGTCCGTTATCCTGCCACTCGAATTCATTAACTACCTTAGTAATCTCCTTGATTCCGCCATCTTTCTGGATGTATCCCGACGCACCCGTACTGTCTGGTCCTTTGCCCAACGCGATAGTAAAGACGTCTGTGCCGTCTGAAAAGTGTAGGCCAGACCACACCCAGTCAGCCACCCACCAGTTGCGCACACCCCAACTGTGGTTCCGTTGTCCCGGGGCGGCGTTGAATCTGATCTCTTCCTCGTCACCGATTTTGATGTTCCCAGTAACTTTACACGGTATCTCGTAACGAGACTGTCCGTGTTTCTTATATGGCGCTGCCGACGTCTCCCAAACGAGATCGATCTTGATATTTTGCACATCTTCCACCTGCGCCTCATCTCCGTGGAAAGATGTAATGGAGTCGGGCGAGGCGGATCCCGTCCCGCTCAAACTGAATGAGAATTTCTCCAGCGGAACGAGGCATCTGCTCTCAACCGCGAACCGATCCGTCGAGAACGTTTGCATAGCGTGATGGGAGGCTGGTAGAGGTGCTTGCATATTGACGAGCATGACCGATGACTTTCCCCGCCGAAAAATCCCGGCGATAAAGTTGCAACAATTCTGGTTTGGGAGGCGCCCAATTCGAGCGTACATGCCAGCTTCGCCATCTGGTGTGGTGCAGTCAAAATACCAGCTTTCACTCCAGAGAGGTCCCCCATCTGCTGGTGGAACATGCTCGGCTTCGTCTCCAACATGAGGTGAGTAAGATTTGGGGCGTGGCTTCACTAATGATGCCGCGTCCATGTCTAGTGCGTGCTGGGCCTGCCTCGAGGTCAATGTATAGAACATTTTCTCTCCTCGCTCAGTCGGTGCGCAGATTGCCGCAGCTGGGATACTAGAAACTCCACAGTCAGAAAGCATGGCCAAGTCACGGTCGGTGTCAAGCTTACTGTTGTGCAAGGCCATATATCGATTGGAGTCTATATTGCTTCCAGGCCTGTTCCCATGTCAGTTGGACCTTGCTCCAACGATTGAGCTCGTCCAGGTACTCGCGGATGAGATCCTTCTCCCACTTTCGCCGGTTCTCAATCGTCAGTCCGTTTCCGAGGAAGTATCCAGCATCCCGCATGGGTGACGCCCAACCAAGCCCGCCCCAATCGACTGCTACCGCACGATGATTGTCCTTGGCAAGGAAGAGGATATTGTCCAGACGAAAATCTCCATGGAAGATGCAGAAAGGCCCTTCTCGAGTCGCCCACCAGTCATCGAGGTTTTCGGAGAGCCAGTTCAACAGCTGTTCTTGCTCGGGTGGAAGCTTCTGGCGCGTGCGGAAAATTGGGAGACATTCATTGAAGAATTTCTGGTCCAAAGCGGGCGGTTTATTGAGCCACTCGTCCTCATCCAGCTGTGCATCTCCTAGGACCGGCGCCTGCAATTGAGCGAGCGCTTTCAAGGCCAGCTGCGCATGCTTATAATCACATCCTTCCAGCTGGGCCCCTTGGTACCCGTCATACAAGCCTAGGTCCTCGAGGACAAGGGTAAACCAAGCATGTCTGTCTACCACTGCGCCATAGCAGTGTGGTAGACCAGCGGACAGCCTGTCTCCAAATCTTCGATAGAAGACAGCCTCACGTTGGTAGTGGCCAAATCTGATGCCAAGGTCTCGAGTGTCCTTGTCGTTTCTTGCAAATTTGACCACAACTTGGCTGACTTTGCCTGGATGGTCGAGATCATGAAACTGGACTCGGTAAGTATTGCTCATCTGGCCCGTCCCAGTTGGCTTGACGACGAAGCCATTCTCATCGATCTTGCGATTGAGAAACATCGACAGCCATAGTGGCGTGAGCTCTTCGATCTGTTGGAGTGGCTTCTGCAATGGCCTGATCAGCCGAGAGCACTGACTCAGAAACACGGGACAACATACAATCACAACCCCATGCAGGTCACAATATTCTTCTTGCCCCAACGAACCATTTGCCTTCCCGTTTGCATTGTCTGAGGTGGTGCCAGCGCTACCGGTCAGCAAGTCGCTCAAAGTAGAAGTCACCATGGCTGAGGATGGCCTGATACTGAGAACCAAAACCTGGTTTTCGGATTCACTCTCTACAACGTACCGCATGCACTTTACAGGGCCGACCAAGCATGAAGTATTCCCCCAGATGCCTGACTCGGTCCCACCGATCCGGGATAGGAGATCCGTTCGTCCAAACCCCCCCCCCGCAAATGCGCTCCACAGCTGTACATATGCGGAGTAGATATACGAGGTATACCATTACCCGAGGTCTGTAGAGCTTACAATGTGACTATTCCCGTCGATTGCGATGCATCAGGGGTCCCGAGGAGGTGGTTCCAACGCTGAAGAAGCGGACAACAGTTTCCGACATGCTGGGGTAGGTTCTAACTCGGAAGTCTAGACGTGCAGCGACCCCAACTACAAATACTTCACATGCTGGATCCCGGCCTTTTCTGAACAATCACAAATCAAACCTTGCCGTCTTCTCGCTCAATCATGGGGTCGATAGCAAAACCAGAGATCCCTTCTGTGGATGTGCTGATTGTCGGTGCTGGCTTTGGAGCCTTCACCCTGCTGAACAAACTTCGGAAACAGGGACTCAGTGTCAAGATCTATGAACGAGGACCCGCTGCAGGAGGCATCTGGTTTTGGAACTGCTACCCTGGAGGTAGGTCATATCAGAAGATTTTCCCGACATCAAAGGCGTTCCTCACAATCTTCATATAGCTCGCGTCGACTCCGAGTCGCCGATTTATCAATTGTTTGACCGGGATCTGTACGAAGACTTTACTTTTAAAGAGCGGTACTCCAGCTGGCCAGACTTGAGACGCTACTTCAAATATATCGAGAAAAAATGGAACACGGAAGAGTACATCGAATACAACAGGAACGTCGAGACCGCCATCTTCGATGAGCAGAGACACCAGTGGCACATTGAGTGCTCAGATGGCACAGAGGTCTACGCACAATGGTTCATGCCATGCGTTGGGTTTGCGTCGAAGCACTACAAGCCACCTTTCCCAGGTCTGCAGAATTTCAAGGGACCTCAGTATCATACCGCCTTTTGGCCTCAGCACGGCGTGAATTTGAAAGGCAAACGCGTCGCCCTGATAGGGACGGGAGCTTCGGGCATTCAAGTGAGTTGCTGACCATGTCAGGGGATGACTGAACAGCCTAGCTGACGGAAGGAAATAGGTTGCCCAGGAGATTGGAGATGTTGTCAAGCACCTGACCATCTTCCAACGCACGCCCAATCTTTGCCTGCCCATGAAACAATGGGAACTCGACCCGGAGGTGGAACGAAAGAAGAAAGCCGACGGTGAATACGAGAGAATTTTCGACCTTTGCCGGAAATCTTTCACCGGATTCCACTACACTTTCAGCGACAAGAACACATTTGACGACACTCCGGAAGAGCGGGAGAAATTCTACAAGTCTCTGTGGGATGAGGCTGGCTTTGTGCCTTTGCTGAAAAAGTACGTTTCTTCTGGAGCTCGCCGACATCAATTTTCTACATACTGACAGTCTCTTCTTCATCCGCAGCTACAAGGACATGCTCTTTGACCAAAAGGCCAACGACGAAGCATACAAGTATTGGCGCTCCACAGTACTCAAGCGAGTGAAAAATCCCGAGAAACAGCGACTCCTGGCGCCCGAAAAGCCGCCTCACCCTTTTGGCACCAAGCGAAACAGCCTTGAACAGAGATTCTACGAGGTCGTCGACCAGGACCATATTGACATTGTAGACGTGAAGGAGAATCCGGTCCTGGAAGTCACAGAAACCGGTATCAGGACGCCCAAGGGGCATGTGGAATACGATGTAAGGCTTATCCCGTTTCCTCGACATGATTTGCCAGTGGGCTTTATTGACCATGTTGTTTGTGTCTACAGGTCATCATCCTCGCCACAGGTTTCGACAGTGTCACGGGCTCTCTTGCACAGATGGACATTCATTCGACAGACGGCGGCACCGTCGCTGATCACTGGAAAGACGGCCTCCGCACGGCCATGGGCATCGCGCTCGCTGGGTTTCCCAACATGTTTTTCCTCTATGGACCGCAGTCGCCCACGGCGTTTGCAAACGGACCTAGTAACAACCAGTTCCAGGCCGAATGGGTGGACAAGGTCCTTACCATGTGCCGCGAAGAGGGTATCACGAGAATAGAGGCCACACGGGAGGCTGAGGATGAGTGGTAAGTGACATCGCCACCATACAAACCTCCAATCTTTTCATGGCCTCCCCTTGACATGCTCGTCGCCACCTACTACCTACTATCATGTATGACTAACCTTGATCCGTGCAGGAGCAAAAAAGCCAACGAACTCTGGTACAAGACGCTCTACCCCAAAGCCAACGGGTGGTACAACGGGGCCAACATCCCCGGCAAGCGCGTCGAGCCCATGAACTGGATTGGCGGGATGGTTCCTTACGTGGCCGCCCTGCACAACAGTCTGGAGAACGGCTATCAAGGGTGGCGTGTGAGCAAGCTGAACGAGCAGAAGAAGGACAGCGCGGCGGTCAAGGGAGAGGAGGTCACAGCTACGGTCGAACATGTCGAAGGGGACGAAGTGCCTGCCGCCGCGGTGACGGGATGAGAGAGGAGGTAAGAGAGGTGTCGTGATTCGTGGGGTAGAGGACATGGTAGGGGATGGTGCTTGGAAATACCAGATATCTACATAGGTAGTAGTATATAGGTAATTGTTTCGTATTTCGTAGCACATGTTTGTTCTTGCTGTTGTAGAAGAAGAAGATGATGATCAGGTTCTCAATGGATTCTGGAGCCTCACAAGTCTGAAAGGGGGGCTGTAGTCACTAGTACCATAGGCTATGTAATCGACCTTCATGAGCTTCTATTTGTTCTTGAAGATGGATGAGTCGACTTCAGGCTAATTACCCTATTTCCGCATTTGCTCGGTGGTAGAAGACTCGATCTGGGCAGTGGGCATTAGAGCCGTTTAGGAAAATTAGTGCACAAGTTAATCGCGGTGGCCCTCGAGTTGCGGGGGAGGTGATGGTGGATCCAGGTTAAAGCAGCATGGTCACAATGGATCACACGTGAGCTCCGAACAGGAGCAGTTTTCCACTCGGCGAAGCTCAAGCAGCTTTTTTGGTGATTGCATGATTCTTGTGAGTAAGACACAAACAAAATTTCCCCCTTTGGTACCGAGTACTTATTAGAAAGTTCGCTGTCCGCACTCGTCTCTTTCTCTCCTCTCACTTCCACACACATACATACGCACTCTCTCGCAAACACAGCTCTCTGCTCCTATCTCCCTAAAAGAAAAAAAAATGGCATCCAAGAACTTTGCACGAACCCTGCGCACTGCTTCCAAGCAGAAAATCAGCGCCCCCGCCGTGCAGAGACGGTCCATTGCTACCGCTCTTGCGACCAGGCCTGTCGTCGCCGCTGCACAGCGCCCTGCGTTCGCAGCTCCCGCTCAGCAGCAGAAGCGTGGTGTCAAGACCATTGACTTTGCCGGCACCAAGGAGACCGTCTTCGGTATGCTTGATCCTGTTTCCTTTCATCCTGGTGCCGGTTCTTCTTTTGCTAACAATCCTGCGCAGAACGGGAAGATTGGCCGCGTGAGAAGCTTCTTGTATGTAAACTTCCTCTCCAAAACAAGGAGAAAGACTCAATTCCCGCTGACTACATCGCCAGGACTACTTCAAGAATGACACTCTCGCATTGATCGGCTATGGCTCTCAGGGTCACGGCCAGGGCCTCAACCTCCGGGACAATGGCTTGAACGTCATCATCGGTGTCCGCAAGAACGGCGCATCGTGGAAAGAGGCGGAACAGGATGGCTGGATTCCCGGCAAGAACTTGTTCGAGGTGGACGAGGCCATTGACCGTGGCACCATCATTATGAACCTGCTCAGTGACGCTGCGCAGAGCGAGACCTGGCCAGCCATCAAGCCCAAATTGACAAAGGGCAAGGTAAGAAAGACCTTGGCCGCGGATTGTTTGAGAGAAATGCTGACCTTAGTGCCGAACAGACCCTGTATTTCTCCCACGGTTTCTCCCCGGTCTTCAAAGACCTCACCAAAGTCGACGTGCCCAAGGACATCGATGTCATCCTCGTCGCCCCCAAGGGCTCCGGAAGAACAGTGCGAAGCTTGTTCCGTGAGGGCCGGGGTATCAACTCCTCTGTCGCCGTCTACCAGGACGTGACCGGCAAAGCTGAAGAGAAGGCCATCGCCCTCGGTGTCGCGATTGGCAGCGGCTACCTCTACAAGACCACCTTCGAGAAGGAAGTCTACTCTGACCTCTACGGTGAGCGAGGATGCTTGATGGGCGGTATCCACGGCATGTTCCTTGCCCAGTATGAGGTGCTCCGTGAACGTGGCCATTCGCCATCCGAGGCGTTCAACGAAACTGTCGAGGAAGCCACTCAGTCCTTGTATCCCCTCATTGGTGCCAACGGCATGGACTGGATGTACGCAGCCTGCTCCACCACCGCCCGTCGCGGTGCCATTGACTGGTCGAGCAAGTTCAAGGACACCCTCAAGCCTTTGTTCAACCAGCTCTACGACAGCGTGAGAGATGGCACCGAGACGAAGCGCAGCTTGGAGTTCAACAGCGCACCCGACTACAGAGAAAAGTACGAGAAGGAGATGCAGGATATCCGGGATCTGGAGATCTGGCGTGCCGGCAAGGCCGTTCGGTATGTGCTCACTTTTTTTGCCAGCGTTGGAGGTCAATTGCTAACGGTGATTTAACAGCTCCCTCCGCCCTGAAAACCAGTGATGTGGATGCGCTCGGTGTTGGTTCGTTTTATGCGGCGTTTTTTCCCCCAAAAAGTTGAACATGTACCAAGTGCTGAGGGGCTTTGGATGGCGGACAATGATGGATCTCTGCCACAGCAATGTGGCTACTTTGTGTGGGCTGTGCGAAAGTCTAGATAGGCACATGGGCTCAGATGCTTGTTGAGGCTGTAGAGCGTCCGATCTCGGCAGAGCTTCGGACATCTGCACCATTTGCCAATTAGATTTCGTGCTTTGTGGTTCAGCAGATTTCAATGAAGTTATTGCGACGGCAGTTTTTTTTTTTTGTAATATGCTATCGTCTTGATTCTGTGTATCAACCCTTACTAGGTTTGTCGGAGGTCTTGTGTCTGCAACCTTGACGGAAAGTCCTCGACGACGACGACCCCGCCACATCAATCGAGCGGCCTGCGGGACAGGAGTAAAGTAATCATCAGCACGTACGCCCCACGCACATGTCAGATATAGAGTAAACAAACCAAACAGACCACCACCACCACCACCACTAATTGAGCTTTTCGGGAAGAAAGAAATCAAGGTATGGCGGACATATCGACCTGCCCGCCGCTGACCCCGGCGTCGGTGCGCACCGCCTACACGAAAATCAAGCCGTACATCCACAGAACGCCGCTCGTGACGAGTCGGTCCCTCAATGCCATCGCCTCGTCGAGGGACCCGTCCGTGTATCTGTCCGACAATCCACCGCCCTTCGACTCTCCGACGTCGAGCAGCAATGACTCAGATGCGGCGGTACCGCCACCCAGGTTTCGATTGCACTTCAAGTGCGAGAACTTCCAGAAGATCGGGGCGTTCAAGGCCCGCGGGGCATTCCACGCCGTGACGCGGCTGGTCGACGAGTTGGGCCTCGACGAGGTGAGGCGCCGCGGCGTCGTGACGCACAGCAGCGGGAACCACGCGCAGGCGCTCGCGCTGGCGGCCTCGACGTTCGACATCCCCGCGTACATCGTCATGCCGGCCATCTCGACCCGGTCCAAGATCGCGGGCACGCGGCTGTACACGCCCCACGTGCTCTTTAGCGGGTCGACGGCCGAGGAGCGCGAGGCCGTCGTCGGCAACGTCGTCGAGGAGAAAGGGGCCATCCTCGTCCCGCCGTACGACCACCCAGACATCATTCTCGGCCAGGGCACCGTGGGGTTGGAGATGGAGGAGCAGTTTCGAGAAAATCAGTCCTCCCCGACCTCCGCCTCCGCCTCCGCCTCCACCTCCACGGGAGCGGACGCTGCCGCGAAAAAGTTCGACGCCGTCCTCGCCCCCATCGGCGGCGGCGGCCTCTTGTGCGGCGTGGCGACCTTCTTCGCGTCGCAACCGGACACGCCGGTCTTCGGGGCGGAACCCTCGTTCGAGGGCGCCGACGACGCCCGCCGCGGCCTCCTCCAGAACAAACGCATCGAGCACGTCAAGACCCTGACCATCGCCGACGGCCTGCGCACGCCCGTCGGCAAGATCAACTGGACCGTCGTCTCGGACCCGACCAAAGTCGCGGGCGTCTACGCCGTCAGCGAGGACGAGATCAAGAAGGCGATGCGCTTCGTCTTTGAGCGCCTCAAGCTGGTCGTCGAGCCGAGCGGGTGCGTTCCTCTGGCGGCGGTGCTCTTCAATCAAGAGTTTCGCGACATGGTCGCCGAGAAGCAGCGGGAGCAGCAGAAAGCCGGCGCGGAGACGCCGTGCTGGGACGTCGGGGTCGTGTTTAGTGGCGGGAATACGACCATGAAGGCTATTGCGACGTTGTTTGGCGAGGGCGAGGAGGACGACGCCGGAGTAGAAGCGAAGAGAGAGGCGGGGAAAGTGGGTGTGGATGGGACGAGCAATGTCGAGGATGTTGCGGGTTGATGAATGAGGATACGAGGATATGTGAGTTGAGTTAACCTTGAGCCTTTAACCATACTATGCTCTCTGGCTGTCTACATTTTATCTGTTCGTCTGGTCTATCTCTATCAAGGGACTTTACGGAATAGTTGCGGCTTGTTTGTTTCTTGACCGTTCTGGAATAGAAACACAAGATATCCTCGACGGTCCAATGGCTTGGTAACTATCCAGCCTTGTCCAGGTCGATATGTCTTTGTCGACTCCTGAGGTGAGACATGGGGTTTGGGACACTCGTGTCGTATACTGTACATCTTTGGAACAAAGAAAGTTGTTTCCCCCCCTACATCTTCATGCCAAACGAACGTATATCTAAACGAACCCCAGATGGAGCGGCGAGAGTGAGAGAGAGAGATGAATAGAGACCTCTCTCTGTCTATTCGACCCAAGTAGTCGGCCCTATACCTCCACCCCAGCATGCTTAAAGGAGTGAGTCACATCGTCCTCTTGACTACCACACTTCTCCTCTTGACCTACTACCCTACAAGACCCATGGAGGGAAAAAAAACATTCTAGCGATGAGAGGTGTGGGGTTCGAACCTGAACTCATATTATGAGACAAAATACTTTTTTAAACATTAAAACATTACACAGTCGTGACTACTCACCCACGCTTCCTTTCGGAAAGCAGAGATCATCCTACTAAAAGAGGCTTAAATCTGCCGCCTTAACCCACTCGGCCAACCTCCCCGGTTTGTGGCTTTCAAGAAAATACATGAATTTTCGAAAACCAAATCTGGACATAGATTTGGACCTATTTTTCTGGTGTACAATATATCAATGATCTTTTTGAGGGGCCCTAAGTCACGTGGTGATAGGCCCCAACGCCCCTATCGATACCCTAACGTCCCGTCACTGGTGTCTTTAGTCTCTCATATGCCAGTTGCTCTTTGTACTCTTGCAGTCTTGAATCTATTGGGAATGTGCTAGTTGGAGAGCGAGCTGCTTGCCTAACCTTCTGCCATTCCCGCTCACTCGCCAAACCCTACGCTGCTTTCCTTTCCTGATATGGTCTGGAGAGCAAAACACGTGAATATGACATGCATGACACGCCTGTGCTCGTTGTCTACTCGTCATGAACTATTGACCACAAGACTACCTCGACAACGAAATGAAACATGGGAATTCAACTGAATGTTTGAAAACTCATCATTTGCTACAAAAACATCATCTGGGGAAAAGGAAGCCTACTGGGTGCTCCTCGACCTATACTAGCCAACAAGACCAGCAACGCGGTAAGTCGAAAAGTATACTGTCACTTTCATCTCTACTCGGGTAGGAGGAGTGTATCAAATCTCTACTTCAGCCCCAAAGCATCCTTGAACACGGCCAAGGCCCCAAACAGTTGGTTGTCGTGGTACTTCCTGGCCACGACCTGCAGGTTGATGGGGGCTTTTTCAAAATCCCCTTCCTCCCACAGCTGCTTGACGTGAGCGCACTCGTCGCTCAACGGTTTGTAGTCCTCGGCGTACTTCTCCTCCTTCTCGGCCTTGATGGGCGTCGGGATCACCACGCCGGGATAGTCCACAAAGTTGTACAGGGACGTGTATGTCCAGTAAAACGCCGTGTCGTGCGCAGACGCCGGGCCGACGAAGCACGGCCCAATGACCACGTCGACGTCCTGGGTATTCCAGTGCTCGGCAAAGGCGATGCGGAAGGCGTCCCGTTCGCCGCGCATGTTGCTCACGTCGACGCCTGTCTGCATCCCGTGCGGCTCGGCGTCCTTCCAGATCCACGACGAGAGCGGGTGGACCGGCTCCCCGGTCTCGGTGATGTGCTCGACCATCCCCTGCCCGCCGTCCGGCCAGTACATGCGGCGAATCTTGGCCCACGCCCCGGCAGCGTCGTAGGGCGTAAAGTCCTTGACCTCGATCACATCGGCGTATTTGGGGTCCGAGAGGAGCTTCTTCGCCCAGGCAACGGCCCGTTTGACAGGCGGCTGGGGGTCGATGAAGCCGTCGTTGCTGATGATCCCAACCTTCAGCCGTCCGGCAAGGGGAGTCTTGAGACCCGTCCACGGAAGCGGCACGAGCCTTGGGTCTTCAAGATGGGGCTTCGCCGCAATGACGTTGCTGGTGAACAGGTCCATATCTCTCAGGCTGCGGCACATCGGCCCGATCGAGCATAGTATGTTGAGCTCGGCGGGGAACGGCGCCGCAATCATGTCCTTCATGGGCAAAGTGTACGACGTCGGCTTGAACCCGTAGATGCCGCAGAATGCAGAAGGTCCGCGGATACTGCCGCCAATGTCAGTGCCGACGCCCAGGATCGACCCTTTCATGGCGATCAAGGCTGCTTCACCGCCCGTCGAGCCGCCAGCGGACAGGTGGATGTTGTAGGGGTTGAGCACACGGCCCCAGTGCGAGTCGGACTCCAGATGCATCAGGGTCTGGGGTTGGTTCGTCTTGCAGTAGAAGACGGCACCGAGACCCCGCAAGATGGCCACCAACTGGCTGTCCTTTTCGTTCTTGACGATGCTGCCAAAGGTGCCCGTGGACGAATACGTTCCGGCGATGGGCATATGGTCCTTGATGCTGACCGGCACCCCGTGCAGAGGTCCCACGGTCTTGCCGTTCGTGGCGAGATACTCGTCCAGTGACTTGGCCTGCTCAATGGCCTCATCCATGAACCACTGGGTCAAGCAGCAGGTCAGTTGGTGGGCGACGATGGCTCGCTTGCAGAAGGCTGTGGCCACCGCAACGGCCGTGTACTTGCGTCCAGCGATGGCCTCGGCCAGGGTCGTGGCATCCGAGGTCTCTGTGATCTCAATCTCCTCCGGGGTCAAGATGCCAAACGTCGTGGCAAGGCCCGAGACATCCTGCGGCGGGCTGTTGACAACCTCCTGGGGAATATAGTATTCCTGGGGAATCTTTTCATGAAACGCTCGAAGCACAGCCGCCCGTTTGGACTCGTACTCTGGCGTGCCCGTCGGGACGTCCTTGGGTTGAATGACATTGAACGGCCGGACCACCATTTTGCTCTCTACCCTGGACGCGGATAGTCTTGGGTAACCAAGGGATGTTTCGAGGCGACGATAAGGACACAGGACCGTCGAGACCTTTTTACGACTGGGAAGTGGCAGATTCTCTTGGACATGGAGCTTGAAACCATTCCATCAACCCGTGGGCAAGCGGCTCTAGCGGGCGTCGATCGTGCATCTCCGCTTTGCGCAAACCATTCTCGCTGGTCACAGATATCCTCCAACTGACATCCTTGACTGGCTGAAGGGCAGTGCGCGACACTGATTCGGGTCAAGCGTTGTCAAGCGTGGCACCCCAAAGGCGAAGTGGCGTCTCTCCTCATTCCTCTCGATAGCGGAATTTGGAGCCAAACCGCTCAACGGACCGAGCCAATCCCTTGGATTTGCGCAAAGCCAACGCCAGCTATTGTCCCGATAGGAAACGAGGAGATGGTGCGGATTGGCTTTCTTGTTCCCTATAGCCCAGACATGCTACGACTCTCGTCGTCGTCGATGGCAACACATAAGATACCCAAGAAAGACCAGACGAGAGACTTGTCGTGGATACCTTTTCCCAATCGAGGTCGAATCGGAGATTGTCCGTATCTTTGGTTTCCCAACCATCCCCCTACAAGTTCTCTTGTCGAGATATCAGACGCTTATTCTTCCCACGATCTGCAGGGGAATGGTCAAAAAAATGACCACTCGTGCCACTCAACAAAATTCCGCACTTGTTTCCAAGAATGTTATCGCGATGGGATCCTCCACCATGTATCCCTCACTTCACCCCGGCACCTTTTCACACGAAACGAGAAGCGAAATCGCCGGCGCCATTCGTTGGGAAACCCTGGTCGTCTCGCCTGCAAAATGCAGTGGACATCTCCAGTGGGGGTTCTAGATCGTGTGTAACCGTCGATCCAAGAGTGAGCCTCACAAGCCATCCAAGCGACTGAAGTTATAAATGGGATTGGCAGGGTCGAGACACGAGGTTGTCCCTTGCGTTAGGAGTTTTTGTAATCCCATGCTACGGAACCGCGGGAGAACTGCTGCTGGGTGGATAAGTATTTGAGGTTTGCCCATTGTTCTATCACCGTCTATCTCTTTGCATCTACTTCTCCATCCATTCTGTTCCTGCTCTGCCACCGCCTTTGTTGTCGACATCATGGCCATCCTCACCGAGACCACGGGGGAAGCTGTCCCCGGCACGGTCCACCTGGTCGACCTGGACCACACCATGCACACTCGACATGCTGATGCGGGCGCCGGTGATATTGTCCTGGTGCCAACGCCGTCCAACGACCCAGACGACCCGCTCAACTGGTCGCCGCGGAGGAAGATCCTGTCGAGCATCTGCACGAACCTGTGAGTAGCACACCCGACTTTTTGTCATTTGTCGCCCCCCGAGATGATGAGGACCTGCCAAACTGACAGGTGGCCGGGGGGGAAAAGATACACTTGGTTCACCGGCATGAGCGTCTCGACCGTGTACTCGGTCCTGGTCCCACTCTCCAAAGCGTCGGGTGTGTCTGTGTCAACGCTCAACGAGGGCACAGGCTACATGTTTCTGTTTCTCGGCTGGAGTCTGCTCTTCTGGCAACCCTTCTCGCTGAGATACGGCAAGCGCCTGACCTACCTGATCTCCATTCTCGGGTCGCTGGTGAGTTGGAATTCTCCCCACGATGGTGATGGCTGTGCTGACAAGTGGGCATCCAGGGCACCAGTATCTGGAGGTAAATGTTGTCCGGGCCAGCGTGTTGCCACGTTCGAGGAGTGACTTGACTGACCACCCTGCAGCGCCTACGTGACGAGCAACGGAGAATGGATCGCCAAGTGCATCATCCAAGGCTTCTTCAACGCCCCCATCGAAGCCCTGCCCGAGATCTCCGTCACTGACGTGGTACGTGTGGCCTGTTCGTTACCGCTGCCAGTTCAGAACTGACCGTCTCGCACACACAGTACTTCACCCACCAGCGAGGCACGTACATGGGCATCTACGCCTTCACGCTGGCCGGCAGCAATTACTTCACCCCGGTGCTCTGCGGCTTCATCGCCGACGGCCAGGGGTGGCGTTGGGTCTTCTACTGGCCGGCCATCTTCCTGGCCTTTGTCTTTGTGTTTGAGTTCTTCTTCTTGGAGGAAACCAACTACACGCGCAAGACGGCGGGACTGATTGTCGAGGTCGACACGCCACCACCCGAGCCAGCCACGGCCAAGGACGCGGCCGACACGGAGAAACTCCCCGCGACGGTGCTCTCGACCACGTCGTCCTCGACGACCCCGGTCGCCGACTACGGCCGGCCCAAGACGTTTATGCAGAAACTGTCGCTCTGGAATCCCCAGCCGGGCCAGCCGATGGTGCAGCGGGCGCTCCGCAGCTTGATGTTCCTGAGCTGGCCGGTCATATTCTACGCGGGCTTCTCGTACGGGTCGTACCTGATCTGGTTCAACGTGCTGAACGCGACCGCGTCCATCATCCTGGGCGGGCCTCCCTACAACTTCGCCCCCTCGATGGTCGGCCTGTCGTACCTGTCGTGCACCATCGGCGTCATCCTCGGGTGTCTGATCTCCGGCCGCTTCAGCGACTGGCTGACCATCAAGCTGGCCCGGCGCAACAGCGGCATCATGGAGGCCGAGCAGCGCCTGTGGCCCTTTGCCCTGTGCGTGCTGCTCGTCCCGGGCTCGCTGATCCTGTGGGGCGTCGGCGCCGCCCACGGCGTGCACTGGTTCGGCCTGATCTGCGCCATGGGCTCGCTGGCCTTTGTGACCACTTTTGGCGTCACGTTGAGTGTCAATGTGAGTTTTTTTTTCCCCCTCCTAGTGTTCGTGACAAATGTGGGACAGACGGACACAGATCTTGGAACAAGCGTAAACATGATTCTATAATAGAAAGAAGCTGGAAGCTAACAACTTCTTGTTTTGGGATGATTGCAGTACATGATCGACAGTTACCACGGCATCAGCGGCGACGCGATTGTGACGGTGATTCTGGTGCGCAACACCATGTCGTTTGCCATTAGCTACGGGTAAGCAAGCCCTCACAGGAGCCGTCTCCCTCTTCTTCTGCCTTATCCCCCCTCGTTCCACTTCCCTCCCTCTCGATCCATCGTCATTGACAAAAGTCGTAGGATAACTCCCTGGCTCACCAACCTGGGCTACCAAAACTGCTTCATCTCGGCCGCCTTCATCGGCATGGCCGCGTCGAGCGTCTTCTTCGCCATGATCGTCTGGGGCAAGGGGTTCCGCGTCGCCAGCGCCGCCCGCTACTGGAAATTGGTGGGCGCCGATCGGGAGAAGGCGGGGGCGGGCGCTTCTTAGGATTTCTTAGACAAGGGGCGCAGAGGAGAAGAGATTGAGGAGGGAGGAGATAGGTACGGGGGAGGAGAAGGGACAGGAGATGGAGAAGATAGACAAGTGTCGAGTACGAGTAATGGGGGCGGTAGGGTGGTGTCAGTCTACTACCTAGGTGTAAAGGTAGACCTGAACCACACAACAGACTATCGACCTGCCCTGCCGTGTCCGCGCATATATATATCTATATATGCTTGGATGTGACGTTCGCCTCGCACAACAGTGACTCGACTTCAGATTCTCAACAGCCTCTCTGTAAGTGACAGCCGATGCAACGACAACGACGAGTTCTACTATATGTCGAGGCACAGCAGCAACATGATCGGCTCATTCGGTCACTTCAGAATGGATTCAGAGTCTCCTCTAAGCGGTCCACCCCGTGCAAGCTGGTGCGTCGATGTTCGTAGATTCCCAGCAAACGCTGTTGTAATCACACAATGAGCAAAGTCCGGGGTGACTGGGAGTGGTCAAACCGGACATGTGCCTCCCGGACCGCGCCTCGTCTCCCTTGTCATCTATATGGAGCGCACCGGGGGCGTACGTCAACTGGTGGACCTGCGTAAGCGCTACTAAGTGGTGCTAGCAGAATATAAATCCTGGAACATGTCGATCAGAGGGGCCTGAGAATAGGATGCTTATGAGGGAGCGGTGGTCATCCTTCGGATTAGTTGCAGACTCGTCCCAACCATAAAAAGCTTGTTCAGACCGAGGGTGGAGTGAGATCGAACAACGATCCTCAAGCTAGCTCTTTGAGAGCAAATCCAGAAACCGCCGATACTCCGTGGGATGAGCGCAAAGAGCTTCTGAGGGGCCAATGTTGGAGCCTCCAGACCGCACGGTTACTCAGGTCAAAGGCAAGGGTAACCTCGTACTCGTAGTCGCCACATAAGGACAACTCGCAAAGCACAAGGTACGACGGGACTTCACCTGCAGATGATAGTGACATCGCCCATTTCGCGACTCTTCAACCTCTCGGTGAGATCCTTCTCACTGATCCCCAGCTCCGTGCACATCTCGTCGAAACAGTGCGTACCGTCGAGAAACTCCGCTATTCTGGCATTCAGAGTCTGGTTCTCCACCATGGATTTCTCCACACTCCTGGACTGCTTGTGCTGTTTGTGTCTAGTCCGCGGGGATGTCTCTTCGGTGAAGTGGCGTTCGCTGGACATGCTCCGCGTCAGATCAGCGTACTGGGTCATGCTTCCGCCGGGCGGCCCGTGGGAGAATGCCCCTTTCTGTGTGCGGATGGCGTATCGGTGAACCCGATAGAGGAATCCCTTGATGACGCCAAACGTAACGAAACGCCGCATGTCGATGTTCGCAAGCAAGTTTGCATTCTGGGCATACCATTCTCGCACAGTGAGACCTTGTCGCAGGTTCGCGAAAAGCTGGACGATCGTGACGCCGTCGATGGGGTCGCCTTTCCCAGTCAAGGGCCATATCTCTTCATCTGGGAGGGTCGCATTCGTCAAGCCACTCGTCCGTCGTTCCGTGGCGCCGTCAATGACAGCTTCCTCTTGTCCGCCTGGGCCGAATGCCATATTGACGTACCGAGCGCATTCCTTCTGCATGTCGGTGTCCTTGGCGATCATGTTGGCAAATTCGGCGGTCGGGGCATAGATGGCGCTGAAGCTGAAGATGTCGAGCAATAAGATACATCCGTAGTAGAGCAGGTGTTTGATGCACTTCTTCGTGAGCTTGAGGTCGGCGTCGGCGAGCACCGCGATCCGTTTTACACTATTCACGCCATTGATGAAGGGAATGAGCCGCAGCATGGTCAAGTCCCAATTCTCGTCCACCATGGTCTCGATTCTAACGGTAAACAGTGGTACATGCCAGGGCTTGACGCTCGCGGGGTTCGGCAGTGTGGGGAACAGCTTGATGTTCAATGTGTTTAACTCGTCGATCGGAATCATGCATTCAGAGTAGTTGTTCAGATCTTCCATCAGCATCTCACACAGGCTGTATATCTTGCCCGAGTTTGGGGCTGCAGAGTCGTCACTCAAGAAGCGCGACTGCTCCTCCAGGCTGCGCATCAAGTGCGCCAATTTCTTCACCACCGACTTATACGAGGGCACGTCGATCGTTGCGGGGTCCCCAAGGACCAAGGCGAAATTGAAGATGAACTCATTGCGCGGGTATCGCGGGGATGTCAGACATATAGGATACGACAGGACGAGCGTGGGAGGCGTGTTCGAGGTGAGCGGCGGAGGGGAGAGGGAGATCAGATTCCCGCAGAGCGATTGACGAGGGATCACAAAGCGCGAGATGGTTGAGAAGGATAACAGTGGTGCGGTCGATGGAGTACTGGTGGCCGGGCCATTGGAGGACGATGCAGAGGGGTCGCTCGTAGTCAAGACCGAGTCCTCAGGCACTTGATGCACGATCTTGGGACCTGTACCCGTGTCAAAACTGGGTGTCACCTGTGGTTCACGGAGAGACGGAGCGGCGCGCCTTCGTGAGGATCAAACTTGCTGTAGAAGATGGCCTTGATCGACATGGTGTTGATTGGATGGTGCTCGCACCTCCTTGGGAAAACACATATGCCAGGGCGAGAGAGGGTTGCCCTCGTTCACATTGTTCGATCGATGGAGTGCCTTGTAAAGTACATACTAATCAAGATGTAGCGTAGCTGCGGTGGGAGATACGAGAGACAGAAGGTCGAGATTCGTGCCACGTGACCCACTTTCAGGGCTGAGGCTTGAGCCACGCAGCTTCAATGAGCGCCATCTCTACAATGACATAGCAACTCGCTAGATGACTACGAAGATTCCGTCCCGAAGTCTGTGCTTCAAGTGTCGACAACCAATCAATCCCTGACACGGTCCTTCTCACACGGGCTCGCGCGCCGACAGGATCATGTTGCCGAAATGTTCATCCACCAATTCCGCCCTCCACGCCGATGACGTTGCACGCTACCGAGCAATAGCATCTTCCAGGCCTGAAGGTACCACTAAAGCCCCTTGTGCTTGGCTTGTTCTGGCAAAGTGCGATTTTGACAATGCATCTCGCGTTGGAAATTCTGCAGTTCTCGTTGATTCCGCCATTCGCACTCGACACGGAAAATGCGAGCGGCTGCAATGCCCCTGGCATGTTTCATTGTTACTCATCAAGCCTCAACACGGTGATAGGTGCATCTTGAGCGGACGGGGTTCAAAGGACCGCAGAGATGAAATCAACATCTGGCCGAGTATCCGGGAGGCAGAAGTATATGGAGAGGGGAGGTATATCAAGGCGATGGAAGAAAGACCAAGGTCAATTCGGATACCAGCACAAGCAACCTCAAAACGACAGAAGACTTGATCTACTATGGACTCTTTGAGCAGAGACATCATTCGCGCCGAGGTCGACGCAAACAACGATCGACACGACACTTTATCCTACATCGCCACGCATGGGCCAGATATTGAGAGAGAGTGGTCTGAATCTGACGGGTCCTCACCCGTTTCCCGTAATGTCACCCATACTTATACGGTATGAATGGAAGGAGTTTCTACAGTTATCCTAGTGGCTAACAGCATGAGCAGAATGCCACCCAACACACACTCCACCCCGTCGAGCTTGAGCGGATAGCAAGGTCGCGGACACAGCATCAGCTCACCGTGGGCAGCCGACCATCAACCGGCGCACGACGGCGATCGACAGCTACCGTGCAGACGTTAGGTGCCGGTAAGCCTTTACCACCCAAAGACAACGCCGAAGGGTACGTGGTCGAGTTTGAGGGCGTCGACGACCCCGAACACCCACAGAATTGGCCGTTTTGGTACAAGTACGTCTGCTCCTGTTGTGCTGTCCTCGTCATCCCTAACATGCTCCTACAGAGTCAGAACATCCATCATCTTTTCCTTCATCACCTTCGTGGCCTCTTTCTCGAGCGCAATCTTCTCCTCCGCCATACAGCAAGTGTCTCACGAGTTCCACGTCTCTACCGAAGTCGGCGTTCTGGGTATCACGCTTTATGTGTTGGGCTTTGCTTTCGGGCCCATCCTCTGGGGCCCTGGTTCCGAGCTGCTGGGTCGCAAGCTTCCCCTGGTCGTCGCCATGTTCGGATTCGGCGTCTTTGCCGTTGCAGCCGCCACCGCTAAAGACTATCAGACACTGATGCTCGCACGTTTCTTCAGTGGCTTCTTCGCCGCTTGTCCCCTGGCGATTGTCCCCGCCTGCTTCGCCGATATGTACGACGACAGTCAGCGTGGCATTGCAATCACCGCGTTTGCCATGGCCGTCTTCTGTGGCCCCTTCGCCTCACCCTTTGTCGGTGGTTTTATTGCCGATAGCCATCTGCGCTGGCGCTGGACCATGTATATCGCCTCCATTATGGGCTTCCTTTCCACTTTCCTCACCCTCTTCACCAAAGAGACATACGCACCCGCGGTCCTCGTTGCTAAGGCCGGCCGAATTCGACGTGAGACGAAGAACTTTGCCATTCACGCGAAGCAAGAGGAGGTCGAGGTGGACTTTCTGGAGCTCGTCGACGAGAATTTCATGCGACCAATCCGGATGCTGTTCACTGAACCCATCATTTTTCTGATCACCCTGTACATGTCCTTCATCTACGGCCTCATCTACCTGTTCTTGGGCGCCTACCCGATCATTTTCCAAGGCGTCCACGGCATGAACGAGGGTGTGGGTGGCTTACCATTTATTGGTCTGATCATCGGCCAGTTTTGTGGTGGCATCTACATCATGATTGATCAGGTGGCATACAAGAAGAAGCTCGTGCGCAACCACGGCGTCCAGATCCCGGAATGGCGACTCCCGCCCGTCATTGTCGGCGCCATCGCCTTCTCCATTGGGCTTTTCTGGCTCGGCTGGACGGGCTGGAACAAATCGATCCATTGGCTCGCGCCGACTGCTTCGGGCGTGGTGACTGGCTTCGGTATCCTTTGCATCTTCTTGCAGTGCTTCAACTACATCATTGACACGTATTTGATGTTCGCTGCCTCGGCCATCGCCGCCAACTCCCTACTCCGATCGTTCTTCGGCGCAGGATTCCCCCTGTTCGCGGACCAGATGTTCCACAACTTGGGCATCCAGTGGGCTGGTACCCTGCTGGGCTGCCTCGCCGCGGTCATGATCCCCATCCCCGTGGTATTTTACATCTGGGGCCACAAGATCCGGGGATGGAGCAAGACCACAGTGAGCAGGGAGGCGGCTGGGAGCGACGAGGAGGACCTGCGACGGGAGAAGAGTGAGATTGAGGTTTGATTTTCTTTTTTTTGCACGGTCACTCGGCATGAATTTGGCATACGGAAAGTGATTCACGGTATTCACGGGTATTAGAATGGCATCTGGCACGTCTGGCGTACCACAGCAGAGAGACTCGAGAGGTTATGGCGTCCTTGGAGTCAAGCGCTTCGAACTTTGCATTAATGTCCTACCTATGGCTAGGTAGGTAGTATAATACATCACCAGTATATGTATAATGTGTGCCAGTGGTGAACATATCACGCCTGGCCGTTTTCTCCTTCTCCAAGCAAGGGAGATTTTAAGAACTGAGCTGCAATAGTTAGCATCAGGTTTATTCGTGTCTGGCCTAGTCTATTCTATTCTATGCACCTCACATATCAGAGAGATGCATGTGTTGGTCTTTAAGCGTCGGTGTGCGTTTTTGATACAATAGGTAGGTAGGTAGGTAGTCTCAAGTCTCAGTTCTAGTTTCAATTCTAGTCTCAACTTTCAAGGCTCGCGTCTCAAGCCTCACATCTCAAGGCTGAGTCGCGCTCACTCCCTGTCAAGACCCGGATTCCTGGTTCCTGATTCCTGAAGAGATCATACTTCATGGTTCATGGATATCTAGCTAGCTAGCTAGATGGAGAGCGCCCTTACCAGCCTGGTGGTGCTTGTTCCCCACTCGCTGCTCCTAGCTCCGTGCTCCCAGTGCCCAGTGCCCAGTGCCCAGGACCCCGTACGCCTGGAAAATGCCTGGCAAAAAGGAAAAAGGCGAGAAAGAAGAAACCCCAGGGAATCCAACGCCAGGTTTTTGTCCTTGCCCTTCTCTGTGCCGGGTATCATATGCAGAAATGCCAGAGAAACCCCCTCAAAAGGAAAATAAAACAAATTGGAAACAGCCATGGTTCCAGTGGTGACATTTCCTGTCTCAAAAGAAAAGAAGGGTATTGGCCGCGTTGAGTGTTGATGTTCTATCCAAAATGCTCAAAAACGCCATTAAGACCCAGCCATGCAGAATTGTAACCAAATCCTTTCCAGCGCAATGCAGAAGTGAGCCGTGAGAAGTCAAATGTCTGATGCTGTCATGTTCGTGTAGGTTGCTGTGCTGCTGGATTCGTAGACGGTGGTCGTGCTGGTGGCAGGTTAATGCAGTGCCGACTCACTTCCCAGTCAAACCAGTTACCACCTTCCCCAACCGGTGATTATATTCCTCTCTAGACACCTCATCAATTCGTGAAGTCATCAGATTCGTGCACCATATCTCCAAAACTTTTGTGTGTTGCCTGCTCATCTCATTTTCGCTTCAGCCTGCTCCAGAAGCTCCAACGTCAGAGCTTGCGTCGACGGTCCGAGGTCAATGAAATCATCCCTTGGAAGATCCCATGGAAGTCTCCTCTTTCCCTTTGGTCTTGCCCATGGCAATTCGGGCTTTTGCATTTTGGTCTCTGTGTCCTTTGACCGTGGCTTGAGCGTTGCCTCTGGAGCCTTGGGCCCTGGTGCTATAGGTGGACCCATGAGAGCCGTCTTTCCAGCTGCGGTCAACGGTGTTGGTGTTGGCTTCGGCGTGTCGATTTCTGCCTCCACTTCCTGGACGAGCGCAATGAGATCTTCGTCCTCTATTTCGTTGAACACCGAGTTGAAACTTTCAGAAAGAGCCTTTGATAGTGGCACACGAGACGGCGATACTGGAGCAGTTCTCAGTGTAACGGGGCTTGCTTCACGTCCCGGGAGATCGCAAATCAAGTTACTGCCAAGCGGACTTGTACTTTGTGAATTCTCTCGTGTTGGCAGATCGTCTGGAAGTGACTTTTGAGTTGCGCAGAGCATGAGAAAAGTCTCATCATCTATACCCTCGGTGAAGTCTTCATCCGGAAGCACTTTTGATGCACCAAGGCAATCTTCACTTGTGTCGAATCTCTTCGTTGCCTTGTTACTCTCATGCCTGATACTACCGTCATCATCCTGTGGAAGCAGTGTCTCCGTCGGAGACTGCTCCGAGATCTCGTTCCTAGTGGAGACTGTTGGTGGACTTTTCGGGTGCCCTTCAAGACTGGCCGTTGTCTCTGCTTTGGGAGAGGTTGACTTTAGCCGTGATAGCCCTCCTAACCGCTCCGGCGACGTGACCTTTTCTTCACTCAAATACTGACATGGTTTAAGTCGCTGGGAATTGATTTGCGACGGTCGCAGCTCTCTGAGTGTTGGTGACTGTCTCAGATTTGATGACGGTGCCGGTGAAGCATGCACAGTTGAGCCGTTACTTTGTCCTTGTCGATAGTCATCTACGGCTGGCTGTGCATCCTCTGCGAAAGTCTGTGATGGACTGCGGACCTCTTGAAGACGAGGTGGCTCTTCTGGACCTCCAGCAGTGGAACCGGAGGCCTGCATGTCCTCATCCTCCACAATAGGTTGAGCTCCTGTCGCATCCTTTGTCGCCCGAAGTGCTGGCTTGTGTCCAAAGAATTTGTTCAGTCTGGGTTGGCTTGCGGTCACCTTGCCCCAGGTGTCCTCCACGTTGATCCGACCTTCGTCCAACATCTTCTGTCTGACGACGCGCTCCTTCTCAAGCTTCTCCTCCCGCTTCCGTTTGTTCTCCGCCCGTTGTCTCTCTTTCTCCAGTTCTTTCTTTCGCTTCTCTTCACGCGCGTCCAACCTGTCTGCGCGGGCCATCTGGGACGCCGTGTATCGGAAACCTCCCTCTTTCTTGTAAGCCCGCTTGGCCTCCTTCAGGGTCATCGGAGGCTTCGCGGGCCGCGGCATCTTGGGCAAGAAAAAAGTAGGTCGGAGGAAAGTGTCTCGGCACCACACGCAGTTTGCACAGGAAAGTAACCCTGGTGCATTGACGCGATGGCTTGGACTAAACAAATAGACGAAATGCACGTCACTTTAGGGCAAGGCGGAAGAGGTTCCGCATGCAGCTCGGCAGACCTTCCCCATGCTCAACGAGGCTGAATGTTCAGCCACTGTTTGCTGTAGACCTTTATGATTCTTCGACATCGTGGTCAGGCTGCTCAGCGTCCTCGCCTTCGTCCTCCGATTCTATGTCTTCAACAGGAAATGTAAGGATGGCTGCAATACCCCCCAAGCCTTCCAGCCGTCTCCCACTCTCATGGTCGCTACTGAGGACTCTGACTTCGCCGCCCTCCACCTCTCTCACTCGATCGACAAGCCTGACCCATCTTCGTCTCGTAGCGACGTCCTGGCTTCGAAATAGGGCGTTGCTGATCAACAGAACTCCTCCACCACGACCCACAGCCCCCTTTTCAACGCATGCTTCGACCTCTGTCGGACCGTACCATGCCCGTCCGTCGTCCTTGCGTAGGAGAGCATAGAATTCGTCCATTAACGCAGTCTCCCGAGCATATTTTGTATCTTTCAACCTCACTAGCACCTCTGGGCTTTTGAGCACCTCGTTGAGGCTGTGGAGGTGGCCGGAGCTGCTGTGGATCACTATAAACGCATTCCGCCTCACCAAGTCTTGCAGCATCTTGTCCCCTTTTGTAACGGCGGTCTCACTGATCTGTTTCAGAAAGCCTGCTGCCGTGAATCCGGGACTCGCCAGTAAGATTGGAAAACTTGTGCTGTTATCTTTGTGCTCCATCAGGCCTTGAAGTTGTCTTAGCAGCGTGTCCAGCACGGTACTGTAGAACTTGGTCAAGCCTTTGTCGTGATCCGCCGATCTTCCGGCACCTGTCCGCTTTCGCGGGACCGAGACCTCGACTCTCTGCCTCAAGACGGTCTGGAACTGTGTGATGAAGCAAATGTTGGCCAGTCCTTCCTGCATGACGACCGCGACCGCTTCAGTGCCCCTCGTAGGATCTATAGCCTCTTCTAGCTGCGCACGCGCGACACTATCCCAACCCTCTGACCCATCAGTTCCCTCGACCACCTTTTCAAGGGTGAAGTTGCGCTGCAACTCGAGGTCGAGGGTGTGGAATTGCCCGATCTTTGTATACCTGTTCTCTCGTGCAATCTGGCCCGATACATGCAACTGCCCAGCCTGGGGGTCGAAATCCAACGACTTGACCCGTATCGTGAGGTTCGTGTGGACACGTTGAGACGACGTAGAGCCCGTCGACGAGGATTCGGTGGTCACCCGCCGGATGGCAGAGGCAGTGAGGAGGTCTGTGGGCCGAATGAGGTTATAAGCATGCCACTAATTGGAACACCTTTCAGAGTGAGCGCGACGGGGGAGCGGCCAGGGTGGTGGAAGTACCATGTCTTCAGGTTCCTCGGGGCACAGCGTGACGCTCCCACTCCCGTCGTCGTTGATATTTCGCTTGACCAGACGCATTGCGACGATGTCTAATTGTTCGGTTTGTCCGAGTCGTTGGTATCATTAGCGGTCGCAATTGCGGACGGGTGAGTGACAAAGATTGATACGAGGGGAATAATTTGTGGTCGTCGAGGGTTTACGTGGGGTTCCTACGCATTGTAGATTCGACCCCATCCCATTCGTCCCTTGAATATGCTTCGTGACGTACGATGTTACCCGATCTATCCTCCTCTGTATCTCAACGGGACACCAGATTTGACTCATACCTGACCAGACATGTTTCTTTCGAATGCATTACATCCTCGCTTGTCCTAGCGATTGTGTTTCTTCCAATATGGTGGTACTTCATTGTCGCGGCCTCACTATTCCAACATGCCTCAATGAATATCTCTTGCCCAAGTCTACCTTATTGGGTAGGCCACTGTACCTGGACTGATAAATCGGCCACACTTTGAGATTTGTTCTTCGGTAAATGACTCGTATCGACTATATTGACCGTTGCCCACGTGATCACCTTACTGCATTCAAATCCTCAAACTCCAGTTCTGTTTCTGCTACGCTTGGAAGTAATGAGTGCGAAGCTCAGGTTGACTGCCAGGTCCACATGTTCAGGCCCATCTTGTTCCCCGAGGTCACGGGCATTCCAGCGTGCAGGGTTTGCGGGTTACCCTTGCTATCGCCGCTGAGATTATCCCAGTACACGGCATTGCCTTGAATGGGCTTGAAGGTGACCCCGTCGTCGATGGGACGGTCACAGTCGACAAACTGGCACCACCACTCTTCCTCCTCGGGCGGTGGCTTCAGTCGAGGGAAGTTTGTACCTCCCCCGGTACAATTTGCGTGGATGTACACGAAGAAGGTCGACGCGACGTTGCCACCGACCGCGTTGGCGTCGCCGTACCAGTCGTAATGGTCTCGATACTGTCCTGCAATGCCGTAGTTCTGCACCACCAAGGGTTGGAAATCGCCGACGGGCTGGTAGAAAGGGAAAGCCTGTGCGCGCTCTTCAATCTGCTGGATGATCTTGTCCCTGGGCAGCTTGGCCGTCATGGAGGATCGGTACGCCGAGTCTCGGTGGACTTTGCCTTCGTCAGTCCATAGGACGGAGGGCTTGAAACGGGGTTCGCTATCGTAAAAAGCTCTTAGTAGCCCCAACACTGTCGGGGATGTC
Source organism: Fonsecaea monophora (assembly GCF_001642475.1). NCBI lineage: Eukaryota > Fungi > Ascomycota > Eurotiomycetes > Chaetothyriales > Herpotrichiellaceae > Fonsecaea > Fonsecaea monophora. Next base: position 184,743 of record NW_019173970.1, on the reverse strand, counting down.
AATAGGCGATCTTGAAGAGTTTGGTCACTTACGCGAGCTGGACCAGATGAGAGGCTTCTTGCGGGGTGATGAAGTCTTGTATGTATACCACCAAGGGATCTTCTGACAGCAGGTATGTCTTCGGTCCCTTGCTATTTGTCCCGGTATTACTTTGCCATACAGGGAAAAGGTTCCAATCAGAGTACAAGTGCCCGACGCCGATAATCGTCGCCAGCACGGGTACCAGTACGAGAGGCAATGTCCCAACTGGCGTCATATTGGCATCGGATACGCGTATCGGGGAGCATTTACCCAAGCCAGTGGAGAGATCTGGGCAACGTCCAAGAACGAAGAAAACTGGTTAATTTGGATGTGGTAGAGGATCGGTGTTGTAGATGCAGCATATCATCCATCGTGCTCTCGGTAAAGGCGCCGACTGGCTGCTTGTTCGACCTGCTGTTTCTATGTAAGATTCATGCCCATGTTGACTTCTGTACAGCGATAGCATCTCACAATTCGACATCTACCGTCCGAGATGAAGGCCCAAATACTTGTTCGAACGTGGGTCACCGTCTTTGCCTTGATTCAGGTTCATGGCTGCAAGGCTGTGCTCGAGTACGCAGCGCCCGCAACGCTCAAAGCCCTCGTGTCGACCGCCCAGAGCAAGGACAACTTGGTCATTGCTGTCTGTAAGTTACCAAGTTGTTCCTTGCTTGTTTCTTCTTGCCACTAATGATAACTTTCAATTCTAGTTTGTCTGGTGCGTAGCTTTTCTCTCTCTCCGGTTCTGAAATCACCCGACTGAATGCCGCCGTCAAACCACAGCCTTGGTAGTACGTTGAGCGAGACAAAAGGGCGGGCGAACCATCTGTATATTGACCATTTATCAGTGAACAATGCAAGGCTCTGGCTCCAGAGCTGGAAAAGGTCAAAGAGGCGCTGCAACCGTGGCCGTCCGCTCAATTGTTACTCATCAACTGCGAAGGTGAATCGGATATTTGCCCTTCTTATGGGGTAGCTTCTTTTCCAACCATACGACTCTTGCATGGATCAAGACAAAGTCGATATAGAGGAAAGTTCCGGGCTTCCTCGTGAGTATTGCTTTCGCCGTGACTTCACAGCACTGATCTTTGCAGCGTTGTAACCAAAGTACTCCAAACTATAACGCAACTGGTTTCTCAACCTGACAGGGAAGCCTTCGGGACGTTAAAATCGTTGGACGTCCCGCTACTGCTCTTCGTCGTATCTGAGGACGAAGCTCCTGAGTTGTCGACCGTTAGAGCCCAGGTGGCCGAAAAGCTTCAAGACAAGTTTCTAGTGGCGACCACCACCGACTTGACCCTAGCCGAAGAAGCGGATATCCCACCCCCTTTTGTGGTTGTCTGGAACTCCCTGGACGAAGTCAAGCCCATATATCGTGACAAGTTCGAAATGGGACCGATTCTCAGGTTTGCAGAGCAGACCTCGACGCCGGTAATCGGTAGGCTGGACTTGAAATCGTACATTGACCACACCCAGGTTCCGTGCACTGTTCAGGCTTTGTATGTGTGTTCCTGCTAATTGGGACTCTAGTCGAAATTGCCGATCGCTTTTATCCTCGCCGAAACCGACAGAGAGAGAAAGACCATTGCCGAGTCATTGAAGCACGTTGCTCTCAAGTACAAAGGAAAGATCGACTTTGTAACCCTCGATACAACAAAGCTGCCCTTTTTGCTCGAGCCGCTTGATGTGGACGCCACACGCCTGCCTGCATTGGCACTACATCGTGGTGATGACGATGAGGTGTTTGTCTACGACCAGAATCGTCAGATCAACAGAAGGGACGTCGAGACTTTTATACAAAGAACCATTCATCGGCCGGTGACGGAACTATAGGCAACGTATCAGCGTCGAAATCAATGATCAGCTCAGAATTGGGCGACGACGGCTGCCTCCCAATCTGTTCTCTACCATTCAAACAGCTCCTGCACTGACCAAGCAGAACTTATCCCTATCGTTGTGATCTTTTCGTGGATCCGTGATGGCGAAAATGTACAAATACATGTCACTACAAGCACAGCGATCGATCCGCGACGAATCCGAAAGCGACGCCATTCTCGGAGAGAAACTTTCCGGCCACGCGCGCTGATCCGTGACGATGTCAATCAGCACTCGAGCTGCACAGCCAGGTTTTGCCACCAGGTCTCCTAGTGATCCGGAAACCTCCCTCGATACACATCACCAGATTTCATTGTTGGGTGTTGAAGAGGCTCGGCAGAGTAGGGCAGTGGGTGACAAGTCTACTGCCACATCAAGGCGCGGTTACCTTAACTGCTGGTGCTTGAACCAGGATTGGACTGGCAGCTTTCAGGCAGGCAGCTCTAATGGCCTAACATAACGACAATATTTCGCAGCACACTTTGGGAGAACTTAAGTTCCTTGAAGTATTCTTGTCTGGGGCCTTGGGGCGTTCTGATCCAACAACACCCAAAGTGACACCGCCGTTATCTGTCCTTTGCACTCAGACTGGGCCAATGTAGTATATTTTGGAGACGGGCGAGGGAGGTAGGCATTTTGAGTACTAACTAGCCGGCGAAACAGTTTACAACTTAGCGCGGGCTTAAAGCAGGGCGGCGGCTGCGAGGCACACGAGATCGTTTCCATGGCGGTGACGGGGGATCGGTCGCAGCTGGGATTGCACATCAGTGGTCGAGAAAGGCGAGAGGACACCTTCAAGTGGAGGTAGGGGGATGAGGTCAATCAACTCTTTTTTTTTCAACTGGGGACGACAAATCGTGTATCAGGTAATCCTCCGTGAGGTGTTCGTATTGGAGGAGTCTGTGCAGTTTTACCTTCTGCGCAAGGTGCAATCGTGACCAACCTCCTTGGAGCAAAATGAGGAGCGTTCAATCAAATTAAATCCCCCACCCGAGGGCGCTGTAGGCGTCCCAGCTAAGCCTAGTGAGCCCAAGTGGGCTCCCCCAGCCTCCCAGGCTTACCACGTCCCGTGCAACCTCCCAAAGTCAGGAGGCTCCGAGTGCTTCTAGGCACTACTGGTGGCACAGTTTGCACACAGGCTCCACCAGCTGCATCATATTATGTTATAGCTGCCGCTCAACGCTTTACCTCCGTCCTCCGTGCCTGGGAACCCAATTATCACCAGTTCGATTTCGCAACACCCTCCCCCGCCGCCTACTTTCCCATCACCAGACTGTTACACATCTTGCGTTCTGCTTCGTGTCTTTGGCAATATTCGCACTGATTTCGCCTCTCATATCATTCCTACCTCTTGAAAGCTGTCTTCTTGCACCACCTGCGCCTCACAAAGTCAGAACCGGCCCACCCTCAAGCTTTTCCGAAAGCTCTCCGCCTGCTGCCTGCTGCGCCATTGAGCCGATTTCACGTCTCACAGATTCTTTTCAAACTTGACAGTGCCTTTGCCTGGATCGCCTGCCATGGGAAGCTTCGTATTCAGATGGTGAGTCGATGCGCGTCGCTTCATGCTAATTTTATCGCCGACTCTGTGATCTACTGAGTCCGGCGCCAAGTTTTGACCAACCCGCTGACACCTGATTTCTAGGCCCCATCCTGAGGCCAATGATGTCCACGTCACAGGGACCTTCGATGACTGGGGAAAGAGCGTCAAGTTGGACAAGGTCGGCGAGATCTGGGAGAAAGAGGTGGACTTGCCCGTGGCCGACAAAAAGATCTTCTACAAGTTCGTTGTCAACGACCAGTGGATCATCGATCCCGAGGCACCTCAGGAAGACGACGGCCGAGGGAATGTCAACAATGTGCTACTACCTGAGAATATCAAGCCCAAGGCGTCCATGGTCCCAGAAGCTGTGACCACATCCAGCGCGGCTCCTGAGAGCACCACCGCAGCCTTGGCTGGCCAGGTGCCCTTGGAGCCCAAGAAAGAGGCCACGGAAGGTGAGTGAGCCGCAGAACTATGCTGTCGCAAATACTGACCTTGTCGTCTGTCTAGTCACCCCTGCGTCTGACTCCCAACTCAACAAAGAGGCAGCGGGAAGCGGTGTCCCGGGCACGTTCCCGGAGACACCAGCAAAGGAACCAGACTCGTTCGGCGTCAATCCCTTGCCGCCCACTAGTGGCGCAGGCAATCCCGTCGACCTTCCTGCAGGCGAAAAGGTTCCCCCACCCGGTGAAGTCACGACCAACACAACGCACTCTGCAGTGACCACGTCAAAAGAAGACTACGAAAATGCAGGCTCGGGTATTCCAATTATTGGAGGAGCGCTCGCCGCGCTAGGTCTCGGAGGCGCCGCAGCCAAAACGGAGAATCTGATCCCAGAATCTTCTTTGCCTATGGGAGCGGGCGCCGGAAATTCACTAGACGCAGGTCCTTTGCTCAGTTCAGCTGGAGCGTCGTCAACCACGGCTGAGTTGGCTGGCAAAGTACCTCTGGAAGAAAGCAAGCCGGCGACTGAGGTGGACCATGCGCAAGCGATCACAACCACGGTGCCTGAGGTGGTCAAGGAGTCAATCGCAGAGGCACATGTTGATCCCGAGGCCACGACGTCTGCCGAAGTTGTCAAGGAGAAGGCGGAGGTAGAAGAGGAACTGGTGAAAAAAGTGCCCGAGGTTGAAGAAGCCGGGGAGCCAGCACCGACGATTGCAGCTGCCACGACTGAGACCGCGCCGTCGGCCACTCCAGCTTCAACAGGCGGCCCTGTTCCTGGGACATCCTCAGCTGCTGCAGCCGCGGTAGCTGACGGTGCCGACGGGACGGTTGAGCCCACAGAAGCTGTGCCACACAAGGTCGAGCCAGAGAAAACGGAGGGAGACACAACTGAATATGCGCCGCCACACGCAGCAGGTGTGGCTCCTGGAGTGTCTGAGTCTGCGGCGGCGGCGGTCTCTGATGGCGCCGAGGATCCCACACTTGCCGACGAGCCTGCGGTGCAGTTGATGAACAAGAATGAGGCTGAAACGGCGGAACCTGCCGTGGCCGCGGCTGCGGCCACCACCGCCACCGAACCGGCCACAGTCACCGCACCCACGGCGGCGGCACCAGAATCCAAGAAGGAGGAAGCCAAGGCCGCAGCACCTGCAGCACCGACGAGCGCCACTTCAACGCCGACGAAGAAACCAGAAACTGCTCCGGCCACCACACCTTCGTCCTCGGCGACTAAGGAGAAGAAGAAGAAACACCGAGTCAGCTCATTCTTCAAGAAGATCTTTGACTAGATGCCAAAGAGGCCGGCGGGATGTTACACAGACCAGGAAAAGGCCGAAGCGTGATAGAGCAAGTGAAGGTGCGCAGCGAGAGTGGAGGACGGGAGTGGGGGCTTGCGGCGCGGGAGCAATTGGGATTGCATTGCGAACGGGTCGGCGCACCCGCTGGGGTTTGGACAGCGGATTCGTGTTGATTTGGGACTTGTTTGTCTTGTAGATATCCCCTGCCGTTGTGTTTGTATTAGGAGAGAGAAGGACCTTTTTGGGGTTCGATAATGGCTAATCCGAATGCGTTGATGCGGCTGTCGCAATTTCATCGTCAACTACTGGCTGGGACAGTGGAGGGGAGAGATGTTCTCGTAATGTTCTAGAAGCACCAGAAGGATTCTCGAAGCTGTCGAAGCTGTGGGAGCTGTGGGAGCTTGATGCAGCACAGCCGGGAATCTGCAGCCCCATGAGCAAATCTTTTTCTCTCCCAGGGTGTGAGAGTACGGGATCAAGCCCTTTCTCTTCTGTCCCTGCTCCTCTCTGCCAGTCTTCCAACCCCTGTGATTGCTTGGGCCTTCACACCTTCATTGCTGGGTGCACGAAGCAACCTTCTAGGTGATCCGGTGGCTGCACGAACAGATGTTCCGAGGCCAATCAGTGCCTGGTTCGGCTCGTCGTTGACCGCCTAGTTGATGCACCGTCTGTAGCGATGACATCGCCTATCAGGTTCCTTGGCTGTGACTGGTCGGAGGTAGGGAGCTGCTTGAGCTTTGAATCCAATTGAGGGGAGGGGTATGCTGCGGACGGTAAGGGGAGGAGAAAGGAGGAGTGACAGAGAAGAGTGTTGGCTCGACGGTGGTGCTGTGAGATCTTCTGGTTGGGTTATTCTTGCCCTGTTTTCTTCTTCCATTGAGCTACATTACATACTGTTTGCTGGAGTAGCTGAAGGAGCTGTTTGTTCCCTCCATCGAGTAACATTTAAATAGCCACTGGCCAGTTGCCTGCGCTGCGCAGCTTGCAAAATAGACTTTACCTACCCATTTCAATCCCCCTCCTCATCTGTTCCCTTCTTCCTTTCTTTTATATTCAACCCCCGGCTTTCGCTTTCTCGCCTACCCGCTTGATCGTGTGCTATCCAATCTCTGGCCCTTTCAACCAAAGTGGTCCTCGGTTACCCCTCCACTGCGTCATCTGCGCCTCAGAGTTGCTCATTGCCCCACTTGCTCTCTTTCCTCACCACCTCCAACCAGCCAACCAACCTACCACTCCCTCTCGTGGGCTGGTTCGCTCCACTGTCTGCAGAATCCAGCGTAACTCGCCGTTTGCCAGTGGACATCAGACTGCCGCTTCATTGCCTGAGATAGGCATTTCGCCCTTGCCCATTCTCGCCTGTTTCCCCCTACTTGTCTCACAGACAAACCCGTCCTGCAATCCGTCAAGTCTGTGGCCCACGGTTTCACGGTCCTCGTCGGTGACAGGCCACCCTACCTGCCCAAAAGAGGGTCCTTCCGTGTCCTTCCAAAAGCACCAAACGACCGCCAGTTGAGTCCGTCCGCAGGCAAATCCTCCTAACCCGAGCTTAAGCCAACGACAGTAGCAGGCGGTCCCTGGGGTCTCAATACCCACACCCAAACGACGTCCTCCCCCACATCCTCAGACCTCTGCCGCAAATATCCATGTCTCTTCCTCCTCCTCACCAAGCCATTGTTGATGCTCTGATCAAGGACTTGAAACAAGCTAAACCCGACGACCCTCTCCAGTACTGTGCCAATTACTTCAATCGCCAGCTCGAACTCGAGCGGTCCTTAAGCAGAGCAGGAAAACCCACCACGAACACCAACGGCAAGATGGCAGATACCGCTGGCCCGTTCGATAATCGTAGCCCTTTTGCAGCCAAGAACAGCATACAAGAGGAGGACGAAGAACGTGACACCTTTGGCTCTCCAACTGATGCCACTTTCAAAGCTCGTGATTCTGGTCGGTCTCCCTTTGGGGGTTCTGGCTTTGGCGCTGCAGCTGGAGGCGCAGCCAGCGGCGGCCTGTTTGGCAACTGGCTAGGCAATCAAGCGTCAGAGGAGACGGAACCACAAGCGCAGTCATTGCCCAACAACTATGCCGCCGGCCGCAGAACATCAGTGTCCGCTGAATCTATGCAGCCGGACTCGGATTCGGGCAGTTGGAAGCCTCCCAAACACCCAAAGACGCCTGAGCAGTACGAGAGACTCCGGCACGCGGTGGCTGGCAACTTTTTGTTCTCCAGTCTCGACGAAGAATCGTTCAATCTCGTGCTCGACGCGTTGATGGAGAAATCAATCCCTGCGCCCAACATCAAAGTCATTACCCAAGGGGATGAAGGAGACTACTTCTACGTCATCGAGTCTGGAGATTTCGACATCTACATCAACCCCAGCGGAGCTGTTGAAGCGGGGCCAGAAGGCATGGGAAACAAGGTGGCGACAATTGGACCTGGAGGTAGCTTTGGTGAACTGGCATTGATGTACAATGCTCCTCGAGCCGCGACCGTCGTGAGTTCGTCTAAAGGAGGCTTACTATGGGCGCTTGATCGTGTCACCTTCCGACGAATTCTCATGAACAATGCCTTCCAGAAGCGAGAAATGTACGAGGGGTTCCTCGGCGAGGTGCCTTTACTCTCGTCCCTGAAGCCCTACGAGCGAAGCAAGATTGCCGATGCTTTGGAGACGGTCAAATACGAGCCGGGGCAAAACATCATCACCGAGGGAGAACCTGGCGATGCCTTCTATCTTCTGGAATCCGGACATGCAGTGGCATACAAGCACGGCGTGGATCATCCGGTCAAAGAGTATGGCCGTGGTGATTTCTTTGGTGAGCTGGCCTTGCTGGATGACAAGCCTCGTGCTGCCAGCGTGGTAGCCAAGGACAATGTCACCGTGGCCAAGCTCGGAAGAGATGGATTCAAACGGTTGCTCGGACCTGTGGAGAGTATCATGAGACGAGAGGAATACGAGAACGCAGAGGAGATGGATCCTCTAACCCAGCAAAAGACTGTGACATAGCTGGGTGTCGGTATGGGTAGTTGAGTCTTTGGAATAGGGTGACTGGACCATGAGAAAGTCCAGATATCCACGACCAAGCAAACACATCGAGGACCTCGGGAACCAAGTTGGCTCGAAGAAGGGCGAACTAAGACCCAGGCTCTCTGCCAGTCGTGGTCAGTGTCGATCTAGGGCTGAAGGGAGGGGGCTATCAGGGCAAGCGTAGGCTTGAATGAAACAATGGAATACCAAGGGCGGCAATTAGTTAATGAAAATGGATTTCTACTTTTCACTCTGGGCTATATGTTGCTGTGCTCCATACACCCATCCTCTTGGGCGTTTAATTTATTCACATGTCTCTTTGAGAAGAGCACGGAGGAGCTTGGGAGGTGGCCGAGGGGTGTCATCACGTGAGAGAATAAAGAACATTCCTAATTACGTCAGCGGATCGGCAGAGTTGCCCTCGGAACATTGAGATCTCACCATCTTCGTGTCTCAACGACACTAGCCGGACTAGGAAACCAATATCAGATCAGCCTGGCGTCTTCTTGGATGCTTTAAATGCACCTATAGTCTCCATCTCACTTCCATCTTCTTTCTCACTCTTTTGTTTTCACCACTTCAGCATGGCCTATGTATACAGCCACACTCTGCAGCAGTATACGGTGTCCATCGGCATCGTTTCCGGCCGTAATTGCTAGCAGCAGACCCTGAACTCGATCTAATCTGTTCGATTACTGATCTGGTTCCATGATGCATGATTGGCTCCAGTACGTCGTTATTGGACGCGGCGACTTCGTTTGCTCCAATGACAGGACCGCAATGGAGACCTGGCCACTGACCCATTACGCCTTCACTTGCTATTTTGTCTTCCACATTGTTCAGCCCGCGCCTTGACTTCTCTTTGGGGTGAAACTCCGTTGCCATGTTCTGCAGCCTCTCCCACTGACCCGAGGCATCCCCTTGCCAAGGTAGCCGATGTTCACTAACCAGATAATGCTGTCCTCCATGTAGCGGGGTTCCTTCAATGTTTACTATCGTTTAACACGATCAACCAGGTAAAATTTTGAGCAAAGGGTATTGTTCGTTCACAAATATACCCTTGAATGGCGCCTGGAACCATTAGTCACCGCAATTCCCAAGAAATGGTGTGACGGCGAGGCGGAGCGGTCAACAACCCATATAAACCCCCTGAGACGGCCTGCTGTATCCGAAAAGTGGCCGAATTTCCCAAGTGACATACCATCAGCGGATCTCGAAGCACTCTTGTTGGCGTCTTCTGTTCCCTTCTGAGCATTCGGGTGACATTGGCTATTGCAACTCTGACTCTGCCTTTTGTTACTCTGCTTTTAACGTCACGAATCCCTCTATGCCGTCCAAAGACAAGGAAGATTACAGCGCTGAGACGGCAAAGATGGGCGAATCTGAATCCGACAGCTCCTCTGCTCATTCGCTCCCTGTTCCCGTTGTGACACCTGAACCTGACCTTGAGAAGACGACAAGCAAAGCTTCCCATCGCACTAGCAAAAGCGGTCGCTCTAATCCCGACCATGTCCCAGCAACGGCGCAAGATTGGGATGGCGAAGACGACCCAGACAATCCACTAAACTGGCCACTGCCTATTAAAATCTACCATACCTTGGTCCCTGCACTACAATGCTTCACAGTGTATATGAGAAACCGATGCTGAATCACTTGCAAGAAGGCTAATGAGTGACAGGACTTTTGGTTCCTCGGTCTACACCCCCAGTGAGCATGGACTCTCCCTCACAAGAGATTGCTTTACTGACACTCACTCAGGTGTCCCGGAGGTTGCCCGCCACTTTGGCGTTAGCACTACCGCAGCAATAGTCCCTCTGACTGTCTACGTGATCGGTCTGGGATTCGGCCCTGTCCTCAGTGCCCCGCTCTCAGAGACCTACGGACGTCGCGCAGTCTACTTATCCTTCTTCCCACCGTCCCTCCTCATGTCGCTCGGCGCGGGTTTCTCGAAATCGTATGCCTCTCTTGTCGTCTGCCGCCTCCTCGCCGGCCTTCTAGGCTCGGGTTGCCTGGCCGTCGGGGCTGGCACCAATTCCGACCTGTTCTCCCATCTTCACCGAGCCGTTGCCAGCGCAGTGTTTTTGCTGGCACCATTTCTGGGTCCCGCTTTGGGTGTGTTACTACCGGAACCCCCCCCCCCCTCTCGTATCAAAAAAACATTCAGCTAATTTTATTGGCTGTAGGACCTACTTTGGGCGGATTTGTTACCATGAAGAAAGGCTGGCGATGGACACAATGGTTAATCCTTTTCTGGGGTGTTATCGCCTACGCTATATCGCTTCCCCAGAGGGAAACATACAAGAAGATTATCTTGAAGGAACGTGCACAGAAACTGGGTCTTCCGCCTCCACCAAATCCGCTTCCTCCAGGGATGTCGAAATTCCGGTTCGTTCTCGTCGTTACTCTTCTGAGGCCGCTACGGATGTTGTTCACGGAATCTATCGTCGCATTCTTCAGCATTTACACTGCCTTCAACTTCAGCGTCCTGTTCGGGTTCTTTGCCGCCTTTCCCGTTGTGTTCCAGTCGCCTTATCCTGAGATTCAGATCTACCACTTCAACACCGGCGAGTCCGGGCTGGTCTTTCTGGGAATCGGCCTGGGTGTTGCTTTGGCGACCTTGATTTTCATCTGGATAGACCGCTTGATATACCGGAAGAAAACACTCAAAAGACGATCACAGGGTGACTTTACACCCCTGGCCCCTGAGGAGAGACTTTGGGCGGCGATGCTTGGCTCATTCCTTCTGCCGATTGGGTTGTTCTGGTTCGCATGGACTGCCAAGAGAGAAATACACTGGATCTCGCCGGTGATTGCGACGATTCCATTCGGGATCGGCAATCTGCTAGTTTTCTGCTCTTGCGTCTTATATCTCATCGACACATACGGGCCGTTGACGGGTGCGAGCGCCGCCGCGGCGAACGGGTTTTTGAGATACGTGATTGGGGCGGTGTTTCCGCTATTTACGGTGCAGATGTGAGTTTGAGAGACCCTTGGACGCTTAGTTCCTACTCTCCGCCGGCTAGTTGCTGACCGAAGCAGGTACCGCGGTATGGGCGTCGCTTGGGCGACCAGCCTCATGGGATTTGTCACTATTGCTTTGCTGCCCATACCTTGGGTCCTGTACAAGTATGGTCCGAAGATCCGACAGCGGAGCGCATACACACTGTCGTCGTAGAGATGATCAACCACATCGACACTTTCAGGGCGAAATACTGTGTGGGAGCGCCCTCGCATGGATGTGTCTTGACTTGTCGAAGTCGATAGACGTTCTTGTCACCACCGAAGTGACAAGCCACACCCATCTATTTACAGTTATAAGAATTGTCTCATGCTGGACGTTGGTATATGAGAGAGAATTGTTACCGGGCACATCGAGGGAGCTATGAGCTATGCATATTTATTTTGCTCTCGGTCAACTCATTCAATGTTGGGTCAAACTGCAAAGCATGTACGTATACAAGTATACACGGGCGATGATAGACTTGAAAGGTATCTAATAACAACCTAGTACTCGGTGATTAATTCAAAACTTAGCCACTGATTACTGCGCTCTATGCATATACATACGCACAACAATTGTTCATTGATACTATATGTGTCTTTACATCCAGATCCAGAGTCCAGACCGTACATGTGGAAGTGTGAACATGGACCAGACACCCTCTCCCATCACTCACACCTCGGATATTGAACTTTTTATTTTTGGGTCTCTATCCAGTCATCTATCTATATATAGTACACACGGAGTCTCTCCTCTGTCTGCCACTCTGTCGTAGATAATGAATGCATGATTCTTTTGCGCCATTGTGGTATTTTATCGATCTTGCTGAGAGGGACGGATAGGCGGCGTGGGATATGGGACAGGTAGGTAAGTAAGTAAATTGCTCAGATGGAAAATGAATAACCGAACTAAATCAAAGCCATCCCTTCGGTCCGCCCCACGTGCCCTTGACCATGGCCTGGTAGTAGACCCAGGGGAAAAAGTCCTTTTTGAGGTGCCAGAAGGCACGGCGCGGCGTACCCTGGTCGACGCCGACGAGGCGGCCAAACGTCTCGTGCGGCTCGCCGCCGTACCGGAACTCGGCGAGCATGACCTTGCCGTACTCGGTTGTCAGCGGGCACGACGTGTAGCCGTTGTACGTGGCGTCGGGGCTCTGGCCGTCGAGCGCGCGCGTCAGGTTCTGTACCAGCACGGGCGCTTGCGCTGTGATGGCCGCGGCGGTCTTGGACGTGGGCAGGCTAGACGCGTCGCCTGCCGACCACACGTTCGGGAACGTCGTGTGCCGCGTCGTGGCGTCGTCGACGTCGACGAACCCGGCCGCGTTGGCCAGCGCGCTGTTCTTGACGAACTCGTGCGGCCCCATCTTGGGCACCACGTGCAGCAGGTCAAATTGTCTCTTGACCTGGTCTTTCTGGTCGAGCCGGGAAAATATCGCCGTGTTGCCCTCAATCGCGACGAGGTCGTGCTGGAACAGGGCCTCGACGCCCCGTTCGAGCCGCAGCTCGTTGAGCCGCGCGCTGTACTTGGGTACGCCGAACATGCCGGGCAGGGCGGTGGCGAAGCTGATCTGGATGGGCGACTCGGCGCCCTTGCCGGCGTCGTAGAGGCCGCTGCGCTTCCAGTGATCCAGCGCGAGCCACATGATCTTCTGCGGCGCGCCCGCGCATTTGATGACGCCAGCGGGCTGCGTGAAGATGGCGTTGCCTTTCCGAAGTTTGCTGATGGTGGGCCACACCTTGCCGCAAGTGTTGTAGCCGTATATGGAGGAGACTAGCGAGTTTGGATCGGCCAGGGCCTCGGGCAAGCCCTTGATAGAGCCGAAGTTCACTGCAATACCCGGCACGACGACGAGTTGATCGTAGCTGACCTTGTCGCCGTTGCTGAGCGTGAGCGAGTTCTCCTTGGGTGAAAACGCGTTGACCCCCTCGTTGTAGAACTTGAGCTTCGGGTCGAGCAAACTGTTCAGCGGCTGTCGTAGCTCCTCCTTGGTCTTGAGTCCACCGCCCACCAACGTCCACCCGGGTTGGTAGTTGTGCCACTTGGCCGGGTCGACGACGGCAATGTCATTCTGCGCAAATCTCCCCGTCCGGAGAAGCTGATGGCTGATGGCGAGACCGGCACTCCCACCACCCACCACGACAACCTTGTGACTTGGAGCAGCAGGGCTCACTGGGGCGACGGTAGCGAAAGTTCTGCTGGTCGGGCCAACCTGCGCCGAGAGAATCGAAAGTCCATTGCTACAAGTCTTGGACGTCAAGGTTGTGCGAAACATGGCGGGATTGCAGCTCGAGGTCGTGTATGGGACTGTGGTGAGAAGGAAAGGAAAGAGCAGGACAAAAAAGAATGCGAGAGAGAGAAGAAGTTTTGCGATTAAGTCAGCGAGGCAGAAACATCGGTCACGTGTCGAGACTATAGAGTGTCAGCGTCAGGTCATACACTTTACATTTCCACAGCGAGAGTGGATTTCCAAGATGTCATCTAACGGCCGGATGGGTACTTTTGCTGGTCCCCGAGGATGTGTTCCGGTCTGTTCCCCAAGTGGTTTGACCGGGCATTTGCCACAAACCTACAAATACCCCTGAGCGAAAGATTGGTGAGGCTTTAGAAATTCAGGAGGGCCGCCAACAATGCGTGGCAATACGTGAAGCCCGATGAAATGACAAAGATAGTAATTTAGGGACTAGTGCTGGTTAGTTCCATCTCGCGCCGCTCTAGTTGGTGCTAGTGTCGGGGTGTGGATCCCTCGTCATCTTCTTCCTCTTTGGGGATTCTGAGCCCGACTTCAAATACTATACGAAGACGTCCTCGCTCGATGCCATATCAATATTGGAAAATCCACAATCATCTGGAAATGCAGTCTCTTCGCCATCGTCTTACAGGCGCCTCTCAGGCGACAAAGGGTTTGTCATTGAAACCGAATGCCGCAAGCCCTTCCACCATCGTCAATTCCGGCAGGCAATTTCGTCGTTCTGCTCTTCAGCCCAAGCAGACGGCTACATATACCACCCAGACATCTCCTAAAAACAAATCTTTGACTGGAAGCACGCATCGCAACGACATCTCGAGAATGGTAGCAGGCTGTGGACCGTGCAGCCCTCGATCTGTTAGCTCAACGCCGCAGGGAACGAGGGGAATGTCTCTGTCCCATACTGAAGCCGCTGCACCTCAGCAACCCATTGTCCACGACGTCTTCGAAACCAAGACCGGCACATGGCAGTACGTGGTTGCAGATCCAGCCACAAAAATCGCGGTGATCATCGACCCCGTGTTGGATTATGATCCGGCCACCCAGGCCCTCACCACCCAGAGCGCCGATACTCTACTTGCGTTGGTCAAGGACAAAGGCTACACTGTCGACATGATTCTCGAAACACACGCACATGCGGACCATCTAACTGCATCGTCGTATCTCCAACATCGCTTGGCTCAGGAGCAAGATCGAATGCCCATCGTCGGCATAGGAAAGCGTATCGGTCAGGTACAGAAATTATTTGCGAACAGATATGGAGTGCCCCGGGAAGAATACGAGGGTGTATTCAGCAAATTATTCGAGGACGATGAGACATTCAACATTGGAAACTTGAGTGCCACGGCCCTGCACCTCCCAGGTCATACTCCGGACCACCTTGGGTACAAGATCGGAGGTGAGTGTTGTCCCACATTAAACCATGCGATCATATTTTTTCTACTACGCATTCATCTAACTAACGTTTATGGATTCAAGATAATGTATTCTGCGGCGACTCCATCTTCCACGCAGACATAGGCACCGCACGCTGCGACTTTCCCGGCGGCAGCGCCAGGGATCTCTTCCAATCGGGCCGGAGGCTGCTCTCCTTACCAGACCACGTCAAGATCTGGACCGGCCACGACTATCCGCCCGCGGGGCGCGATGCTCCCGTGCCTTGGATGACGGTCGAGCAGCACCGGCAGCGCAACAAGCACTTGAAGGACGGCACCACCGAGGAGGACTTTGTGGCCATGCGGAACGAACGGGACGCGGGGCTGGCGGCGCCCAGGCTGATACACCAGTCCCTGCAGATGAATATCCGTGCTGGCAACCTTCCCAAGCCGACGGATGCTGGACTGCGATTGTTGCACCTCCCGCTGAAGCCCAAGAGCGTGGAGTGGTAGTGGTGATTATGACGGGCTGGCGTATGCGAACTCTGAGTTTCCTTTTCGATTTAGCATTAATCCTGTACCTGTATTTGCGGTCGCGGTGGAAGTGAGGTTTAGAGCCGAAGGATCAGCACCTAGTGATTTCAACAGTCCTGAATTCACTTCCCTCCGTGGCCATGACTTTCGCATACTTGATTAAATTCCAGTTCTGGGTCGGTATTATTACCCACACGTATTCTCATACGTGACAACCCCCCTGTCATCCTCGACAGCAGACAAGACTGCTATCATTAATTCGACTAGTGCGTAAATGGCAGACAAAGCGGTCTTGGCTTCTGATGCTCAAATTCCGAACATCCGCGAGAAGTCGCCTAAAATTCTGTTTTCCCACATCCAAGGGCAGGCTTACAGGTGCGGGCCTACAAGAAATGAATTCTGTAGTAGAAAACCCCATGCAGCGATGTGGAGTTAGGTACTATTGACGCGGACACTCACTTACCTTTTTTACATGGGTGAGTCCGAACATCAAAACTTGCTCATTTCTTATCTATCAGTACATGGACGCCGCAAAAAGTGGGTGTGGTGTGGTGTGGCTGCGCGACAATGTCCCACGTACGCGGATAAATTGGGGGAGTGACGTACGATACAGGGAGGGGCAAGGACTGGTACAGGTACAAGCACAAGTACCCGTACAGAGTGAATGGTGGCCTTGATCAATACCATAACAGCAGTGATGTTTTAATCCCCGAGTCTCCACCAGAAAAGTCGATGTGCTCGTAACTCGCACGTACCTAGTCGCGCTGGTCCCCGAATGAGTTGCAACCTCCGTTACGGCTGTCCGGAGCAAGGGCGTTGTGTTGTTTCAGGCTTCCTCGACGGGTCCCCGAACAAGAGCCAGAGCAAGCTCTTGCCCCAAAAGGGTACGAGGTACCGAGCCCTCGTGAACGTGCTCGTAGACCCGGATGACCGGAACAAAAGTCGCTGCCTCGTTGAATTTTCGTGCTCGCTGGCGGAAATACTTCCGTCGGTAAATTCTGGTCGGAAAGGTCCGCTTTGTCCCAGCAAGTAAAGTAAGTCACTTTGATGATGTTTTGCGAAAAATCAAAATGATAGAATGAGATCAAGTTCAGCGAGATATACGACAACGAGGCTACACGATCTGATATCACCAACCGTCTATTCATATAGTACTATTCTGCGTATTCCTGCATTGAATACCCCGTATTCCAGTTCAAGTTTCGAAATGCGGCAAGACCATTGGCCAGACCGCCGTCGTTAGAGCCGCTAGTGTTCGTTAGCGCGGATCACGCCATATTTGGGACTGGGAATTGGCTGATCACCCCTTTCTGCGTGGAGCCTTGTTTGGTCTTCCAAATTGTCCGTGAACACATGTTGCTGCTGATGCGAGTGCGGGAATATGGTATGGCTGGTTCATCTGCGTACATGGTGTCGATGCTTGTTAGTAAATACCTGTGAGATAGACTACTGGAAGCAAGATCTCAATGTATCCCGGGAATATTTGTCTTGGGACGCTATTCAGTAGACAAAGGCTAACGATAAGATCAAATGAGCGCAATGCTGAATTCTGATTCTGATGCAAAACGAGAGACGTAAGTGTCTTCCACCTCCCACTGTCTATCCTTTCTATTACTCCCCATCTGGTGCTCGTCTCGTCACATACATATAACAAATACCGCTCCATTAGATAGCTAGCACGCTCCTCATCTTACATCCCATTCCAAACGTGACCCATCAACCGATTCGCCACATCCCTGACATAACCGCCCGTTGCGCCCATTCCGTTGTTGAGGTCGTTGACGTCGACTCTGCCCGAGTTATACTCCCGTAGCGCTGCGTACCAGTTCCCTTGATGCTGGAAGCACTGCTTCAATCCATCGCCGGACTTGGTCCCCTCGGTTCCGTCTCGAACCATCTGCAAGATGCTCTGCGCGGCCTGTTGAGGGTTGAACTCGGCGCCGTTGTGAGATTGCATGATCCCCGGGTTGCGGACAGTTCCATCTGGCGATACGGTGGTGTGGACGCGCACGTTCCCACCAGATTCTTGCATGATGGTGCAAAGAATCACGCGGACATCGACCTGGGATTCACGGGCGACCGTTTCGATGGCGGTTTTGATGTTGGCAATCTCAGAGTCGGAGTCGTTGTACTTCATCAGCTTGGAGTTGCTGCTCCAGAGTGCAGGGTATGATGCCCACTGCGAAGTTGGAGGAAACTTGGAGGCAGGTCCACTGTAGTTGACATAGGCACCGCCTCCCTGCCCGCCACCGCTGCCTCCTGGGAGTGCTGCGAAGACCTCCTGGGCGATCAGTTCCCTGTCTCCCTCGGGAAGGCTGGGACCTTTAATGACCTCGTTGATGGAGATTTCAGTAGAGATGCCAGGATTTTCAGATTGAAGTTCGTTGAGAGAGACACCAAGGACATGGGCGACATCGTTGAGGCTGAACAGGAGTTCCAATGTCTTGGTTGGTAAGTTGATGTCTTGTCCGACCTCGAGGTGATCGGCGTCGACGCCTGGATTGGCAGCGAGCACGGCGTGGAGGTCGAGCTCTTGGTCGGAGGCGATGGCACTGAAAGTGTCACCTTTTTGGATCTTGTAGGATCCGATCAAGGTGCCAGCTACCTTGTAGTTTCTCTGGCTCTTGATTAGCGGTGCTTCGGTTGCCATTTTATTGTTGCTGAGAGGGTTGTCCGGGGTTATCATGAAGCTATGTCTTGAGCGAAGTCTGATGGATGAGGAATTGAGAATGCGAGAGAATCAGACCAGATATATATAATTACGTGAAAACGTGTGAGGACGGATATCTCTTACCATAATCGCCTGTTGTCCTGCTTCAGCCGCACATGTGACCAAGCAAGAATCTCCCTTGACCAGAGATTCCAGT
Organism: Fonsecaea monophora; assembly: GCF_001642475.1. Taxonomy (NCBI): domain Eukaryota; kingdom Fungi; phylum Ascomycota; class Eurotiomycetes; order Chaetothyriales; family Herpotrichiellaceae; genus Fonsecaea; species Fonsecaea monophora. Next base: position 166,519 of record NW_019173970.1, on the reverse strand, counting down.
CCTGTGATGTGCCATCCTCACCGGTCATTGCGGGTAGCCCGACCAGGTCTAATGGGAAAGGCAGCCGAATTGATGCAGGCTCTGTTTTTGGAATGCATTGTCCATTACCCTTTCAGTGACGATGAGCTCCCTCCAGTTTGACAGGCTATGTAAGTTGATAGTGTACTAGTCAGCTTGGAGTCAGGAATTGGACCTTTTCGGCGCTTGTGTGCAGGGTTTCATGTGAGAAGGAACGGTGGCATACCCTGTGGTGGGTTTTCTGTAAGGGGAAGACGGATGAATGCACACCGGTCTAGGGTCACAGCTCCGCGCCTGGATCACGCATCCTTGAGCGCCGAGACAAACATCAGCCTTGCGCGTAAGCGTGAGCCATGAACGACACTCAAAGCGTTGGTTGTCAAAGTCGAAATGTTTGCCAACGACAAGGCTTTATCTCAGCCTTGGAGCTAAACCTGTTTTGGCAACCTTCTCGAAGCCGTTTCTGTTCCATCAAATACGTCATCGAGATTCAGCTGCAACGCACCGCCGCGACTGACCGCAATTCCTCTCATCCTGTCCACTGAGTCCCTCACACAAGGTCGGTCAGGTCCTGTCAGTTGCCGAGTATCTGTCCTCCCAACGCCTCATTGATCGCGTGGCAGTCTGATCTGGGGATGACACTCGACCATGTGGCACCCAGTCATGGAGATACCACGGTGCTACAAGACCCGAATCGCTGTCCCACGGGCGTCGAGGGACTTTTGCTTGTCTGCATCATCCTCTTGATTGACTACAACTGAAATTATCACAGGCGTCAGGTTCGAATTGCCCTTGTGTAGAATAAAGGCGAGATGAAAGGGTGCGGTGAAAGACCCTGCTTCCAGCCTTGTACACCCTGCATCTCCGAGCTTCTCACCGACATCCAAGCGGTGCAGCAGGTGAATCAAGCTCAGCCTACATGGCTTTTATTCAGCTTGTTCCACAAGGTCCACAAGCACCGGTTAGCACAGCATAAGGCCCTTAGGGTTGTAAAGGCAACGTGTTTGCTGCAGAGAATCACCACCTCGCATCGATTTTCTGTCCGCAATACTAACGACGGACGACCCCAGCGAGAACGATGGGATCGATAGCCTGCTTGATGCATGAATAATACCCACGCCCCGGCCACTAAACCACGAATCAGAGAAATGCAGCGCACGGAAACTCTCGACTTGACGAGGACATCGCTTTAGCTGCTGCTGCATACCTGCCCCTCTGATTTGAATCTGACCAGTAGCTCATATATTCAATAGGAATTTGTTTTTAGTTATCAGACATTATTCTATACCTACCACAAGCTGATCTGAACGCAAGACACCAGTGTCCATCGACTTTGCCATGCAGGACGGCCGACGGCAAGTTGATGGAGGCAGCTTAGGGGTTCCGCATCATCAAGCCTGGCACTAAAGTTCAAGAGGTGATAGTATGGAAGAATGACCTTGACTTGACTACCGTCTCATTGCTTCGCACCTCTAGGTCATTAAGCATTTCAATCACGATTTTCTTTTACCACCTGTCCTTCCCTTGAAACTTCCCTCGAAGCCTGGCCTCCTGACTTTGGTTTTCTTCTGACCCTTTTCATCCTTCCTCTTGGCCAAATTCTCGACCCTCTTCTTCTGCTTCGCGTCTTGTGCCTTTTTCACTCCTTCCAACCGATCATTCCACTCCCTCTCACTCTTCTTCTTCTGGCCCTGTTGCCTTTTGAGTGCTTTCTTGAGCAGAGACGTGTTGTCCCGCACGTGTTCGCCGTGGGCACGCCGTTTAGCATTCAACCACATATCCTTTTGCTCAATTTCAAGTCGTTTCTGCTCATCCAGACCCGCCAAGCGAGCCTTTTTCGCTTCGGCGAGTTTCAGCTCCGTGGCAGTGTCACGGACGCCTTTCTTTTTGTGTTCCTCCACAACAGCTGTTGAAGAGGGCTCCAAATGGGTGCCATCCTCGAAAGTGATGCGGCCGAACGTAAAGTTGTTGGCGGAATTCGAGTTTGGAGATGAGCCACCGTTGTCCCCGATCATGGGAGACCGAGGTGACGCAAGCAGGGAGCCCGAACCACCCGGCGAGAAGTGCCTGGCAATCTCCTCATCTTGACGGCGAGCTTCTTCCTCCTTTTCTCGACGTTTTTGTTCTTTCTTAGCTGCCTTCTTGGCCTCTTCCTTCCGGCGTCGTTGTTCCAACAGCTCTTGTCGGTTCTTTGGTGGGCGACCATCGCCACCATCGGCCTTACGCTCTGCGCGAAATTGAGAAAGTGCTTCTTGTAGCCGTTCTCGGGGTGTTTTGGTTGTTGTGTCGTCGTCGTGGTTGTTGATCGCCTGCGCACTTGCTGGTGGTAGGGAACTCGAATGTACATGTTTGACAGTCTCGTCGATGGATGCGGGTTGGATGGACGACGTTGAAGACGTGCCGGACTCATGCTGTGGGGAGAAGACCTCCTCTGGCTCCTCCTCGGAAGACGCTGTGGATGGTGATTCTGCATCAGGAGAGCTCTTTCGCTGAGTGCTCACTTGAAGATCAACCGGGATCTGGAGATTTAGTTCCTTCTTCACTTCTTTCCTGAGTGCTTCCTTCTGAGGGTCATGAGGTTGTTGCGCTTCCTTCTTCTTGGCCTTTTGTCGTTCCAGCTTCTGCCTGGCCTTGTCCTTTTTTTCTCTTTTCCTTTGTCTTTTCGCGGCCCTTTCCTCCGCTTTCCTGCGTCGTTTGTCTTCTTGTGACTCGTCGACACCTTCGGGTTTGGTGGTTCCTTCTACATCTTTACCATCGGTCTTTTGTTTTTTCGGTTTTGGCGCTTGTGCGTCTTGAACAGCCTTTGGCGGTTCCACCTGGCCACCGTCGACCAAGTTTGAGTTTTCGTCAGACTCGTCCTCTTCATCGTCTCGTTTCCGCTTCATAGCTGCGGCTGCTGCCCTCTCATCGACTATGTCCTTTGCGCTTTTCCAATTATCCGGGTCGAGTTTAGCCATTTTTGCGGCCCGCTTCTGCTCCGGAGTCTGCTTTTTTCTTTTCCATTGATCCTGGCTGGAGTGTGAGAGTGTATTTTTGAGTGTAAGACATTCTTCATAGTACGTACGCTGACATCCTCTCCGTAGTAGAGTTTCGCAGGAATAAGGGACAGTAGACTGTCAAAGGACCGTGCGTGGCTCTTGAGCCGCTCCTACAACGAGATCAGTCAAATTTCCATCAGTGGCGCAGGCGGTGAAGCATACCGCCAATTCGTCGGCCATGATAAGTCGCAGACCCCGAATAATCCCAATCCTCTTCACGGTTCCCTCACAAGCCTCTGCCTCCTCGAGGGCTGTATGTTTGATTTGCCAAAGGGCTAAAGATTCTGCGCAACTCCGAAGTCCAACAACTCGACGGGCGGAAGCCAGAAACTACGAACCGCAGGCAAAGTGAAATCTTGGCAGCACAACCAATAATTAATGGTTGAATTGCCCTCGAGTGCTTGGCACGCCCACCGAGACGGCGCCGCTTTTAAGGCGACATTACTCGCGAATACTCACTTTTTCCTCGCTTTCACCCTTGCAGCAACTATGTCCCGTCCCAAGATTCCATTATTGGCGACGGCTAGGAAGATCCCAACTTTGGATCCTTACGAAGGGGTCTTGACTTTCAGAGAACTCAGTTGCTGCCACAGATCCACTGTGCCACTCATGTAGCGTTTCTTCATCATCATTCGCTCAACCTTCTCTTTGCGGCTTAAGGCTTTGTTAGATACTCGGAGCTCAAGTGCGACTTTTACATTGGCTCATCCTTTTTACTGACCCTCTTTTTATGTAGCACTCAGTATTGAAAGATACATGGCTCGAGTCTAACAGGGCGGTCCTGTGACTTATTTCAAACTAGCGTGGCCCTCGAATCGGATGCCATCTCTCCAAATCTCTCGGATTTTCAGCAGGTCGGAGATTTCTCACACGGGGTTGCCTTCAACGAGGAGCAAGTCGGCCTTTGGACCCGGCGCAATCCTGCCTCAGTCAGACCAGGAAAAACCGTTTGAAAGTGACACTGGTCGTGGCTCGGAGCGTCGCTACTGGCGTCAGACCCGCCTTGTGTACGAGGAGTTCGAGTTCAACATGTAGGTTGGCGTCAAACACCAAGCCTGGAGCGCCCTGTGCAGCATCCATTCCACCACGAGAGAGAGGGTTGAGATGTCCGCACGAGAAGACAGCAGGTGAGAGAACCAGCGGCCACGAGGGTCGGATTGAGCCAAAGCATTGTTCTTTTTATACAACTCGATGACTTTGGGGTTGTTGGGCTCGTCCAAAAAGGTATGCGTCAAACCATCCAACCCGGCCCTCATACATTCGGTGTTGTCTTGTCGGGATAGCGCATGGGCGGCGACATTGAATGCTTTTCCGTGTGCGGCCTTGACCACTGCAGCCTGCACCGCTTCTTTCGTTTGCGCGATGCCGCTCTGTCCAATGGCTCGGCCACCCTCGTGTATGAGTTTGACATAGTCCGCGCCGTCGCTGATGGCCCTGTTGATGTAAGCTGCCGCAAGCACAAGGGTACAAGACAGTCGAAACATCACGCCGTGAGAGCTGACCGCATTGTTAGGGAAATTCTCTTCGACCCAGGCGGACCACCCGCCATCGATCGTGGCCGAAAAGTGACTGCTTTTGACATTTGGGTAATCTTTCCGCTCTTCGGCCCACTTCTTTTGTAACTGCGCGTTGGCATGGGTATTGTGCATTCCCATGAGTGTCGTGCTACCGAAGCGAAACGACTGTCCCCCCCAGGCGTGGCTCGCGATATGGGTGACAGTGCGCATCGATCAGACCCGGGAGCGGTAAATGGCCCGGCTTCCAGTACACCGGCAGCCCAGCGGCGTCCTCCAAGTCGGTGCCTATCTTGGAAATGATGCCATTTTCGAAATTCCCTTGGGGGGTTTTAAACGAGAGGCCGGGGGTCTGGGGGGAGGCGACTCCACTCTGTGCCGAATCAGGCAACACATCTTCCGAATCTTGCATATTCTCCACACTTCGGTGCCCCACCTGTTCAAGGGCGTTTGTACACCCGAAGGAGCCCATTACGGCCACCGCCAAAACCGGGAAGAGACATTACTGCCCACGGTGAACCCGTGGACGTAGTCTAGAGGATCGTCCTCAGGCTTCGGGCTGTTCACGTCTTTCCCAATGACCACCATCAGCTCTCCTTCGTAGTCGAGTTCTTTGGCAACGGCATCGACAGCAATGTCTTGGTATGACCCGGCCAAGGTGTCTGCACCAAGTGCGCGTCAATATGTCGACCCCGCGGCTCGTGCACCAGAGAGTGTGCTGTTGGGGGGACCAACGTAACAGCATACTTGGTGAAGACGACCGGGTACGATGGAATTGGCAGCTAGATCGGGATCTACCTCATCAACACCGTACAAGGTCCAAGATCTGGGTGGATGAAAACATGGTTCGCTCGCTACTCACCCCGGCTTCCTCTGCGTGCACTTTGTTGTTGACCCCAATGCCAATCATTCTCGGGATCGAGGCCAAAGAACAGAGAACCTGGACACGCAGCAATCAGGTCTGGACACTTGTGATCCACGGTTTACCAGGCCGGATCCCAGGCAGCAGGGCACGTGACAAGGCTGGCAGCCGGCGAAGGAGCGGGATGGATGGATGGATGGATCAGTATTCTAAGTCTTGAGAGCGAGACTTGGACTATACAAAGTCTGCTCTGAACTGAATATTCGGTAGAATATGTGAAATTGACCACGAAGCCAAAGCTAATATTCAGGTTCGGTCTATGGAGTATGACTGTGATACATATTGCTGTGATGTTTCTGGAATGCATCTTATCCCAGCGGGGAAACAAAAGAAAAGCAGAACCCCAATTGCAGCACGGCTTGACCAATCGTTTCTCAGGCGTTTTCAAAATGTTTGCTTGTTACCGTCGCTTCAGCCTTTTCCCCGACGGTGATCTCGATCCCGGCATGTTCCTCGTCCTGTTTTCCCTGTAGGGTAAAGTCATACAGCTCGGCACTGTCACCGAAGATGGCCGCAATGCTCTCGAGAGGCACGCCCCGAGTCTCGGGAAAGAAGACCCAGATGATGACTCCGCAGAGAAAGCCCGGGACGACGAAGCAGAGGTAGAACTTCCAACCGATGTTGGAGAATGCCAGCGGCGCCACCTGGAGCCAGACGATGTTGGTGGCACAGAGACCCGCCATGCCCAGTGCGATGCCCTTGGCCCGGAGATGGGTAGGGAAGATTTCGCCCAAGTACACGAATTGGCCTCCGTCGACCGTCATCTCGAACCAGAAGATGTAGAGGAAGAGCATGGAAACGGCGGCCCTCAGCGCGCCGGGGTTCGGATTCGCCAGGTCGCTGGCACTGGTGGCATAGCTGGCGACTAGGGCGCATTCAACCGTCAGACAGGCCACGCAACCAAGAATCCCGCCCGCGATGATGGCCGGGCGTGAGACCATTTCGATGGCGAACAGGGACGCCAAGGCACCGCCGAAAGCCACGGTCATCCAGCCGACCTGATAGACCAGTTGCTTGTCCGTGTCGTAGCCAAGGCCACGATAGAGGGTTGGACCGTAGTTGTTTATGACGAACGGGCCGGTCATTTGGATGCCCACCGTCACGAAAAGCCCCATGAACGACCTCTTCCGGTAGGTAGGTTTGGTAAACATGGCCCACCAGGAGGCTGCGAGCCCGCGATCCGCGCGGACCTGTCTCTGGATCTGCGCATACTCGACTTGGGCCTCGGTCGGGATGTGGAGTTTCTGCAAGATCCCCAGGGCTTCCTCGGATCGGTCCTGCATGATCAACCAGCGAGGCGACTCCGGGACCTTGATGATGACCAACAACAGGAGGATCGAAGGCAGACACTGGAAGGCGAGCGGCGCCCGCCATTGGTCGATGTGGTAGAACCCAAAGCCCACCCAGTTGGACAGAGCGAACCCGAAGATGATCATGGCTCCGTGGACGTTGACGAGGATGCCTCGAACATTGGGGGGTGCCACCTCGGTCATGAGCACCGGCACGGCCGACACGATCCAATACGCCGCCAGTCCAGCCATGAACCGGGAGAAGATGAACATGCCGACGTGGACACTGCCGGCCAGGAGCGCGCCTGCAACCACATTGATGATGGAGGGGATGGCGATGCCGGCTCGTCTCCCCCATCTGTCGGCAACCCACGACACGCAGAAGGTCCCAAAGAACCCTCCAGCCTGGTATAGAGAATTCATGAGGCCGATTATGTCCGTGGCGTCGGAGCGCGTATCGAGGTCAAAGTATTTCTGGAACGACGGCTGGCCCAGAGTCTGCGATATGACGCCCGCAGAGTAGCCGTAACTGATGGAGCCAAAGCCCATGGCGAGGATCATGATGATGTTGTAGAACTGAAACTGCCGACCACCGACATGGTGGGCAACTGAAGGTGCCTCTATCATGGCCGCCATCGATCGCCCTGAAGACTTTGGTGACGGGGCGGTTCAACACGTCGTGGGGAATTGACCAGGATGTTACAAGGCAAAGAGTGAACAGAGATTTGATCAAAAGTCCAAGCACTTATTTGTCGTGAGGTCAATCCCCTTTTTAAGCCTTTTGCGGGAATGCGGGAGCTTCCCTCATTGCCAGACTGGAGAAACCCTGGGGCCGTTGCGGGTTTGCCGGTTTGCCGGAGGGGAGGGCGGGGAGGATAGAAAAGCCAAAAAAGCAGAATCTTTGACAACTGGGGGGAGGATTGCGGAGGAAGGGGACAGGGATCTGGAACAATGGCCTCAGTGATTGTATTCTTTGCCTATACCCAAGGTTCTACAGACTATGACGAGCCGACCTCTACCACAATCTTCCCAATTGCCGACTGGGCATGGAGAGCCTTGAATGCTTCCTTAGCCTCCTCCCACTTGTACACCGCCGCCACGGGTGGCCGGAGCTGGTGCTCTTCGTAGAGCTCGGCCATCTTCTGCGCCATGTCGTTCCGAACCTGGAAGATGGCACGCATGGTCTTTGCCCCGAACAGCAATGGAGGGATGATGTCGGTAGGCTTACTGTCGGACAAAAACCCAATGACGGACACGAGTCCTCCATGTTTGGCCGACAGAAGGGATTGCTCAATTGTCCCGGCACCGGCCACATCTAGAACGTGGTCGACACCCTTGCCGTCGGTCACACGGAGAACCTCCTCTGACCACGCGGGGTGCTTGGTGTAGTTGATCAGATGCGTGGCGCCCAAGGCTTTGGCCGTCTTCAGCTTCTCGTCCGATGAAGACGTGGCGACCACTGTGGCTCCGGCGGCGGCGGCAACCTGGATCGCGCACGCGCTGACTCCACCCGTCCCTTGAGTCATGACCGTCATGCCCGGGCGAAAGGGCTCGGGTCCGTAGAAAAGGGCGTTGACTGCAGTGCCGGCAGCGGCAGGCAGGGCGGCCATTTCTGCAAACGTGAGATGTGCCGGAGCCCGAATCAGTCGGTTATCGTCCTTTGCGAAGAGGATCAGTCTCTACATCACGGCATCATCAAGCACAAGATTAGGGAATGCCGCGTTGAACCTACCACAACCGCGTACTCTCGCAGTGTGCCTTGAATTGCCCCTGCCCCGAGGCCCTGGGACTCGACCAATGTAGGAACATGGCCATCGATCCAGCGCATGGCAGTGAGCAGGACGCGATCTCCAGGCTTCCAGGTGCTTCCCGGCCCAACCTCCTCGACGACTCCGGCACCGTCGGCACAAGGAGTCAGATACGGTTCTGTTTTGATGGGGTAGATGGGATCGTGTGAAATCACCATCATATCTCGTGCATTGAGCGCCGCGGCCTTGATCCGCACTAGAGCTGTGCCTGGCTCCGGTCGCGGCTTGGGAAGATCATGGACCAGACGCAGATTCTCAATGCCGGCGGTGGTTCGCCAGTCTTTGGGCTCTGATGGAGCTATTTGCCAGGCCGAAGGCATGGTGGTGGCAGTCCGCAAGTTATGTGTGCTATTCCGGCGAGACTGGCCAGGTCTATGGCCCAGGTCAAGTTTATAGCCAATCTCGTCATGAAGAAGCTTAGAAATCAAGGGTGTTGTGGCAAGCTGTGAGAAATTGTCAGGAATTGTCAGAAATCCGTGGCACTGAGTTTGAATCTTCCATCAGTCTTGCAGCGTCTCGTCCCCGCCCAATGGAGGAACAAATGTGGGTATCCCCGGCATTTCCGGCAACTCCGGCAATAAACGGTAATGGCTGGGTTTAAAGCCATCCGTCTTTCTTTTCTCTCTGTTCAGCTTTGGCTATTCGGGTCACCATCCTACGCCATGCGGCAATGCATCGAGTGCCACGCGAAACTGGAGTTGATGCATGATCATGTCACTTCACAGCCATCCTGCGGGGATCGAGAACAGGAGGCGCAATAAGCGTGCCACGGTGGTGTGCACTCGCTGTCACGATAAGAAAGTGCGTCCACTCCCGCGTACTGTTGGTTGTGTCCGTGGTTAAATTTTTAAAATCCAGATCAGATGTGACCTGCAGGTAGTTCCCGGACAACTCCAAGAACGATGTTCAGGTTGTGTTGAAGCGTTTGCCGAATGCCGGTGAGAAGCTGCCTGCGATGCCACCTGCTTGCGACTGGCTAAGACTGACTTGACCCAACCCACAGCTATCGGCCCTCACAGCGAGGCACTGTCCGAAGACGCGATCGCAAAGCAGCCCCAACACACGTAACAGACTCAGTCGACCCAGCCTTGCCCCCGGGAGATAGGCCTAACGTGCTGCCTCCAAGCACCTCTGGTCCTTCCCCAGCCTTGGACAGCAGGAATGGAGGGCGAGTCAATCATGCACAGGCTGACATTGACGCATGGTCGAGCGCCATCCATGACCAGCCAAGCCAGACGAGCCTCTCACGTGAACCGGTTGCAGAGCCCATTGTGGATGGTCGCAATCCCAGCCAGGCAATCGTGACGCCGGGACAGTTGAGTCTATCGTCGCAAGGAAACAGCCACCGTGCGGCGTACCTTGGGGAAAGCGGATATATGTCCATCTTCAGGCACGAATTGGCCGAAGACGACGCGGAAGATTCTCAGGAGAATGCGACGGATCTACAGTCGACTCACTTGATGCCCGTGTTACAAGAGAGCTATCTTGACACGTATTTCGAGTACTGCCACACCTGGTGTCCGATTTTGGACCGGGAAACCATGCAAACCTGCCTGGAGTTTTCAGAGTCGCAATTGTTGCGCGAGGCATTGGCTGTTCTCGGCAGTCAGCTCAGTCCTCCCTTAATCCGGCACCCCAAACCTATCCAACACTTCCAGCGGTTTCGGAAGCTGTTTTATGACAACAACGAGAGCCAACCCTTGGTCAGGATATGCGCTGTGATGTTGTTGTATTGGTGGAGTTCAGGACCCCCAAACGTCGTGAGTATCGACACCAATTGGTGGTGGATGGGGGCGTCTATCAGGCTGGCCCAAGAAATCGGGCTCCATCGAGAACAGAACACAGAACATGTCTTGAGGCCCGGAGAAACCAACGGGCTAAGAAGACGAATATGGTGGACATTGTTTGTAAGCCATCGTTCTACCTGTTGCCACGCTGCTAACCCTCTCCCCCCCTTCTCCCAGGCCCGAGACCGTCTCACCGCGCTTATGCAGGCCCGGCCTTGCGCAATAGATCCTGACTATTCCGATCTGAGGATGGCTTCCGTAGAGGATTTCCCCGACCCCAACGACCCCAAAGCCGAGATCTGGGTTCATTGGGTCAGGCTCTGCGAGATTATCGGTCGAGTGGGCAAAGCCATTGCGCAGGGGAAGATTCATGAACCTGGGTCCACGCCAGCAAATGATCTAATGAATTGGCCACGGGATCTACCAGATCATCTTCAGCTGCCGATTTCTGACGACAGGACGGTCAACTTCAATAGAGATGTGCACATGCTGCATCTCCCCTATCTGGCCACAACCATTCTGCTACACCTACAAAAGACTACTGACAAACTACCGCGGGCGTCGATGACGGCCATCATCGCCGCCTCGTGCGTGTCCAGAACTCTCCAGGACATTCTTGCCCGTGGAACGCTGCGCTATCTCCCCGGCCAGACTGGCTGGTACATATCGATCTCAATAATAGCGCTGCTGTATGCTCGAAGTATCGAGGCACTGACGACCCATGCGGACGCCGAAATCTCCATTCTGCTCGCGGCTCTCAAACAGATGGCTCTGCTGTGGCATTCGTCCAAGATGTTCTTCACCGGCTTTCAAAGAATTCTGGAAACGGACCGGACTCATATCCAGCCTTCTTTTGGACTCGGCAACGCCGCCGGACATGCAGAGGTTGTGGACCAGACACAGGCGTCGCCCACGCTCAACGACATCACTGCAACCGCCGACTCGAGCTGGCGGCAACGGTTTCCCTACGTGACGATGAACACCAGTCCCTTGATATCTGCCTTGTTGGAGGACACGGTCAACATCCCGTTCATGGGGATGGAGTCGTCGCAAGTCAACTACCTGTTTGACTTTTTGGACGATCTCGACCCTGACATCCTCCAAATGGACCTGAGTCTTTGAGTATTGCAGGGGCTAGGTATTTTCCCGACACCCTTGATCATCGTGGTGTTTAAAAGCAAACCAGACACAAGAGCGGATTTCCCGAACGGAACAGATCAACCAGCTCATGTCTTTGAGGATTCTGTAAAACCAGGCATAGCTAATAAAAAAAGGGGGCGTGATACAAATTCAAATGGTTTTTATTCGAACCTTTTAGTGCTGGATGTAACAACAAGTGGCGTTTGAAGAGGATCATGGTGATAAAAGAGTCTGATGATCACGAATAGCAAGAGAAAAATAAATAAAGAGAAACGTGTCACCTAGACAAGCGGTTCGGGCAGTAGACTGGCAACCCCCCCACCAAGAGGCCGCGGAACTGACAGTCGCTATGCCTTTCCCTCCCCTTCGGCTATTGAGCTGGATATCCAGGATGGATGGACCCGGCAATGCCGTGCGTTGCCAGCTGCACAGCCTTGCCCTTTGCCCCCTTCGTGAGATGTATAGGAAGAGTCGTCTCATGGCTCTATTGGTACTTTGACCACGTCTCTTTTTCTGGAGTTTGGCTTCTCTTCTCTAACCCAAAACATCCATTCTTGAACCTCCCTCCAGTCGACACAGCCATGGCTCCTCTCGAGTTCAGCATCGACCGGCTCCCGACAGACCTGTTCATCGACAATGAATTTGTCCCTGCCCGGTCTGGCAAGACGCTATCTGTTTTCAACCCGAAGGACGGATCTCTCGTGTCGGACAAAGTGTCCGTGGCTGGGCCGGAGGACGTCGACATGGCGGTGCAAGCGGCGGAAAAGGCACTCCCCGCGTGGAAGCGATTGAAGGCGGTCCAGAGACGAGACCTGATGCTCAAATTGGCGGATCTGATTGAAGAAAACATCGAGGTTCTGGGTGAATTGACGCGAATCACTCTGGGAGCGCCGTTTGAGACCTGGGGGAAGCACGAGATTCTGATCGCCGTCGAGGTATTGTTCGCTCGCTTTTCCTTGGTCCCCCCGAATGTTCGGGATCGTGCTCACAAAAGGCCCAGACATTCCGGTACTACGCAGGATGGGTCGACAAGCTTGCCGGAGAGACATACCCGCAAGAAGACGGCTTTCTCAAGATCGTCCGAAATGAGCCCCTAGGCGTCGTGGCCGGCATCGTCCCCTGGAACGGGCCCATTGGGTCCATCGGCATGAAGGCAGCGCCCGCTCTCGCGGTCGGCAACTGTTTCATCCTGAAACCCTCGGAAAAGACCCCGCTGGGATCGCTCGCCATCGGTACCCTCATCCAGCAGGCTGGGTTTCCTCCCGGGGTCTTCCAGATCCTGTCTGGGGACGGCTCGACGGGCGCGCTGCTCGCCAGCCACATGCGCGTGCGCAAGGTCAGCTTCACGGGCTCGGTGTCTACGGGGAAGAAAATCCAGGAGCTGGCCGCCAAGAGTAACTTGAAAAGAGTCACCTTGGAGCTCGGCGGGAAGTCACCCGTGGTCATCTTCAATGACTGCGACGTGAAGAACGCCTTGGAATGGGCGGTCAGATCCATCACGGCCAACACCGGCCAGGTCTGTTTCGCGGGATCGAGAGTCTACGTCCAGGAAGGCCTCTACGACAGCTTCCTCAAGCAGTACAAGGAGGCGATCGAGGCGCGCGCCAAAGTCATGGGCGATCCGGATGATCCCAAGACCGAGCTCGGCCCGCTCATTGACGAAGCACAGTTCCAGCGCGTCTCTGGCTTCATAGAGCGGGGGCAAAAGGACCAAGGACAGATCCTGACCGGCGGCAAGAGAATCGGAGACAAGGTAAGCAGTTCTGCGGAGGCTAACCACGAGGACCTTGTCCTGACTGACGCGGGACTCATGGACAGGGATACTTCCTCGAACCCACCGTCTTCACCAACGTCAGGTCGGATGCCGAGATCTACAGGGAGGAGATTTTTGGCCCCGTCGCCGTGATCAACAGCTTCAAGACGGAAGAGGAGATCATCGAGTTGTCCAACGACACCGAGTTCGGGCTGATGGCGGGCGTCTTCACACAGGATATCAACAAGGCATTGAGAGTGGCTTCCGAGTTCGATGCTGGCACCGTCGGGATCAATTGCGTGAGCCTGTTCGCCATGACGGCCCCGTTTGGAGGCTCCAAGCAGAGCGGAATTGGCAGGGAACTGGGACTGGCTGGGTTAAGGGCGTTTACGGAGCCCAAGACCATCCTCGTCAACATGAATTACTGATAGAATAGCAGAAGAGGAAAAAAAAACTGTTGAGATGTAAGAAGCGGGTGTCCTGGGTCACCAAACCCCTCCTCGCTCGCCCTCTCTTCCTCTGTCTCTTTCTCTCTCTCTCACTCTCTCTCACACACACATCCACACATCCACACATCCGACTCAGCCTATTTTCTCCAGAGCTTGATAGACGCTGTTTTCCATCTTCTCCATGTCAAAGTCCTGAGACGAAATACCTCGTGGTCCGGGGTCGAAGAAGGCTGCCACATCTCGAACTTGATTTCCTGACACTTCGAGAATAGATCCCCCGGCCACGTGCACCAGGCCTTCTTTCTGGGTAGATTCATCCGTTCCGGCATCGCCACGGAGCAAAGTGCTCACTTGATCCTTTTCGACCATGTCGAGCATCACTTGAGCCACCTCTTCGGGGGTGACCCAGGCGGGATTCTGGGAAAGAGGGCCGCTCTTGTCTGGGGAGGTCGACCAAATTGGTGTGTTGACCAGGCCCGGGGCCACCGCGGCGATTCTGATGCCCAAGCGTCCCTCCAGAGGGCCCATGGTGCGGACAAAGCCATTGAGGGCGTGTTTCGCGGTGTTGTACAGGGGCGACCACAAGGGAGCCACTTGGCCGTTCACACTCGAGACGTGAATCACTGTTCTCCGGGGCGGCACACCGGAGTCTCCTCCTCCCTTGGCGGCCTTGAGCTCTCGCACTTGGTCCATGATGGCCAGCTGCGTCAACCGGATCGGGTGGGTCAAGTTGATGTCGAGCGATTTGTAGCCGTTTGTAGCCACACTGTCGACGACTCCAGGGTCCGTCCCTGGCGGTCTCCAGAAACTGCTCCAGGTGGGCTCAAAGACGCCGGCACCAGGACAAACAATGTCGACACGCCCGAAGCGGCTCTTGGCCAGTTCGTATGTGTCGGATAGATCTTTCCACGAGGACACGTCGGTCTTTTGGAAGACGGCTTGCGCGGTCGCGGGGGGCCGTTGGTGGGCGTTGACGAGCTCGAGGGCTTCCGGCCGGAGAGTCAAGTCTACAAACACGACGTTGCAGCCGCGTGAGAGCAGGAGACGTGCAAATGCAAGATTGATCCCTATTGTATCATCTCAGTTCCCTTGCAAAAGACCAAGAAGCAAATGGGTGACTCCAAACTAACCAGATCCGGCTCCGGTGACCAGAGCAGTCTTCCCTGCCACGGAGCTTGTCATTCTGTCTTTGCAGTTTCCGTACGCCGTCGATATTACTTTCGTTGTTGTACTCCCCAAGACAGGTGTCGAACTTCAAAGGCCTTGTTACCCCAGAAATGCCAGTGGTGGGAACTGGAGTATTCTGAAATAGGAGCAAGGATCGGCGGCTCTGGCGGCAACTGAACAATTGCCGGATGCCGACAACAGTTTTGTGCGTGACGCGCAGCTTCGAAATATAATTCTTTTTGTTCACAGTGGATTGCGGTGTGAGAACTGGACTGGGGGTGTGGTGTTTTTTTGCTCTCGCACCCTTCTTGATCCTTCTGAGGAATTCATAGGAGCATTGTATGACCCGTTCTAGCCTAATCAGCATTCGTCTGCACCATGATTGGCCGACTCTCCGCACGGACCTGTCTCATCACAGGCTCCTCGTCAGGGCTGGGGCGCGCAATCGCACAGAGATTCGCAGGTGAAGGCGCAAATATCGTCTGTGCAGATCTATCTCCCAAAGCAGGAGCACTTTTACCCGGAGAGGATGCTCGTCCCACGCACGAAGTCATCGCGGCGCAAGGTGGAAAGGCGACCTTTGTCAAATGTGACGTCTCGGAACCCGAGCACTTCAAGGCAGCGGTGGCGACAGCGGTCAAGGAATTCGGCCGACTTGATGTGTGAGAGAAGCTTCTTTGCAAAATACCAGGCCATGAATAATCCACTGACATGATTGTGCATCAGCTTGGTCAACAACGCCGGAATATCCTACGAGGCGCGTCGAGGGTTCCGCCAAATGCACGAAACCGACCTGAACGAGTTCGACGATACCCTTCGCGTCAACGTAAGAGGTGTTTTTCTGGGATGCAAATACGCCGTGGAGCAGATGTTGACGCAGACGCCGAAATTCGGGTCCGACCGTGGATGGAGTGAGGCTTCCCTACCAAGCTGTCTGCCGTGCAAATGAATCAAGTCACTGACAACCCATGTCGCAGTCATCAATATCGCCAGTGTTTTGAGCTTTGGCGGAATGCCTGGGTCCATCAGCTACGTCGCCAGCAAAGGCGCAGTCATGCAAATGACAAAAACCGTAGGCAGATTGTCCACAGAGTTGAGTTGCTGCTCGTACAGACTTCTAACCTACATGTGCCAGATTGCTCTGGAATATGCCTCCAAGGGTATTGTAAGTCAGATTCCTTGTATGTGTTGTCTCTAGAAATGGATGGAATGCTAATAGGAAAAACACCAGCATTGCAACGCCATCTGTCCGGGATTCACCATGACAACCCTTCTGGGCCCGCTCTTGGAGGAAGATGGGAAAAGTCAGCTGGAAGAGATCTCTGCTAAGCACCCCTTGGGCGGGATTGGGAAGCCTGAAGACATTGCAAAGGCAGCCGTGTTTCTTGCCAGTGACGATGCTGCATGGGTGACGGGGATCCCGCTCCCCGTTGATGGAGGATATCTCGCCAGATGAAATCGCGGAGAGGCGGCAGCTGGCCCTCAGATAGCGCCCCTGTATCACATGGAACAGTCGCTCTAGTGGTCAGACCCATACAAGCAAAATCCAGAGCCTGCACCGTTGCTTAACGGGCCGCTGTAAAAGTGTAAGAGGCATTAATTGCCGTCGGCTATAGAGCGGCGCCCTCACTCGAGTGTCTGTACTCAGAGCCCCATACATCCGGCAAAGGACGTCGCCACTATGTCAGCGGGACTCAGCGGTTCCTGGACAGAGTTGAGCGCTTGTGCAATGTGCATTGCCCGTCCCGCCTCATTGAGGTTTGCCGGCCGATTACCCCTCCCACCCTTCAGCCTGATAGAGGCAGCCCCGCAAGGCTGTCGACCGTCTTCAATAAAATACACATGCCACCTTTCCAGTCAACAAATTTTTGAAGCCCTAGACATTCTTTCGATTTTCTTTCCACAAATCCCGTGTGCTACTACTGCGTTACGCCAAAATGTCTGGAAACAAGCTCCCCATCCACTCGGAGCGGCATATGCGCATCGTCTGCATTGGTTTCGGCGCTTCTGGACTTTGCTTTGCGTACAAACTGCAACGGTCGTTTTCCAACTTTTCATTAACGGTCTTTGAGAAGAACCCGGAAGTGTCAGGAACTTGGTACGAAAACAGATACCCTGGGTGAGTAACCACTAACTGTGCATGGTCGCGGTTCCAGGTCATGATTTGGCCTTGACCACCAACGCTTCGTTGGTCAGTCATTCAGCTTGCTAATCTTCGCACTCAGAGTGGCTTGTGACGTTCAGGCACATAATTACACTTGGTCGTTTGCGCCCAAACATGACTGGTCGCGCGTCTATGCGCCCGCTCAGGAAATCTACTCGTACTTCAATGATTTCATGGCCACACACGGTCTCGAGAAGTACTGCAAGACGAGTCACAAGGTGGTTGGGGCAACATGGGACGATCAAAAGGGCATCTGGAAGCTTCAAGTCGAAGATCTTGCCCACAAACGTATCGAGTATCATGAATGCGACATCTTGATCAACGCCAGTGGAATCCTTAACAATTGGAGATGGCCCGCCATTCCAGGCCTGGAGAAGTACAAGGGAACCCTGGTTCATAGCGCCAACTGGGATGAGAGCTTGGACCTCACCGGCAAGCACGTTGGCCTCATCGGGAACGGGTATGTGTATCCCACTTTTGACCATTTGGAGGAACCGTTTTCACTAAACAGTGGGTAGCTCCTCTGGGATTCAGATTCTTCCAGCCATTCAGCCAATCGTCGATCAACTGACGACTTTTATTCGAGAGCCAACCTGGATATCTCCTCCCTTCGGCACCGAACAACGCATCTACACCGAGGAGGAAAAGGAGAGGTTCAAGAACGACCCGGAGGTGTTGACTCTGTTGCGAAAGGCCAACGAGACAAACAACAACAGTATGCTCGGCATCTACTTTCCAGACCATGAGCTACAGAAGAAGACCAGGGCAGACTTTGACCGGCAGATGCGCGAAAAATTGAAAGATGTCCCGTGGCTGCAGGAGAAGCTGATCCCTACTTGGGGGGTCGGATGCCGTCGATTGACTCCAGGAATTAATTACCTGGAGACGCTTTCCAAGCCCAACGTCAAGGTCGTCTATGGCGAGATTGAATCCATCACGGAGAAGGGATGCAAGTGCGATGATGGGATCGAGTATCCAGTCGATGTTCTCATATGTGCCACCGGTTTTGTATGGCACCCCTCTCGAAGGAGAAAATACTAGTTATGGCTAATCAAAGACCAGGATACCACGTTCAAGCCTCGATTCCCATTGCACGGTCTCGAGGGCAAGAATCTACAGGATGAGTGGGCCCTCGAACCCCGGTCCTATCTGGGGCTTGCAGCGCCCTATATGCCAAACTACTTCCAGTTCCTGGGGCCGCATTGTCCGATCGGTAGCGGTCCGGTCTTGATCGCGATCGAGGCCCAGGCAGACTACATGCTGTCCTTTTGCGATCGGTGGCAGACGGAAAACATTCACTCCATGTCACCAAAGAACGAAGCGGTCACGGACTTCTTGGAACATTGCCAGGAATTTATGCAGCACACTGTCTGGATCGAAGAATGTCGGTCTTGGTACAAGTCAGGCTCCGCTGCTGGTCGGGTCTCAGCCCTGTGGCCTGGTAGTACGCTCCACTACCTCGAGGCGCTCAAGGAACCTCGGGGCGATGACTGGGAGGTAAGTGGTCCTTCTTGATCCCCAACCTCGAACCATGCTGACATCTGTGAAAAGATCAAGTACTCCGGAAACCGGTTCTCTTGGCTAGGCAATGGGTTTTCACAGACGGAACTGGATGAAGAGGCTGATCTTGGATATTATATCAGATCCCATGATGATAGTCCCTATGCCAGCCGACGAAAACGAAGAGAGGTCATCACGCATACAGGATTCAATGCCCGAGCTCTCCAGGCTAATGGAGATGTCAATGCTGGGAAAGATCTGTTGACCACGGTTGAGGAGTATGTGAGAGATCGGGAGGCGGGGCAACCACATTTGTAGGCTCGGACTTGTATGGCTTATGGCTTCTAATATATGATAGATTCGGAAGCCATCCTCTACGTCTTTCAGCATGACTCCCAAGTGAGATAGAAACGATAATTCAGTGCTTTCTCTTGAAATGCTTAGCAATAGTTGAAAATTTACAAAGTTTTCTCCAAGACAGTGCTATAGGGACCGGTGCTCCTAAGTCGGACGCTCCACTCGTAGTCTGATGCGATGCTACGATTCCTACACAGTATGTTGGGTGAGGTTCGGGCCCACTATAATCTGACTAAGCAGAACGTGCACTTTCGTTCGCCAGAACGATTCCGTCTAAACCAAGAAAAGACACAATAATCCATTCGTGTGATTGGTCAGAATAAGAGCCACGTGATTTACCTTCCCCTTGGCTTGATCTTCACTTCGGCCACTCGGCTGCTGGGATCATTCGCTACTCATCACTTGTACAACGCGGCAAAAGCAAAGGTGTCGATCGGCATCAGTCTCCTAAGTGGCCCCATCGCCAACGTTCTCGGCAGTCATGTGTCATGTGAGATACTCAAACATGAGCTGGCCCGGCAATGGCTCCTTTGCTGGAACGGCAAACACCTCTCGTGAAACCTGGGAAAATGTTTCCAAGTCGCTTGTGTGGGCGCAAGGGGTGGTCTCAAAATGGACTATTACCCGCGACCTTTGTCCTAAAGAGGTAGGGACATTTTCTGGCCCGGCATTGACGGTTATTTTCCATGTCTAGCCAGACTACAGCAAATCCGGCAATGGCAGAGCCCATGCGAAGGAGGCTAGGCTCTCTGTATCGCCTTCTCACAGATCTATGAGCCATTCAGGTCCACCCTACGTGGCGTGAGCAATGCTCTGTGGCGGACATGCGGCAGCTCTTATAACTGAACCCGGGTTGCGACCCATTACCCATTCAGAGTATCAGGAATTGCAGACTGATTACTTTTTTGTGCCGCGTTCTACACTGCTGTGCTGTCTCTTCGACACGCGAATATCTGCTCAAAATGGTTGAAAACGGTCACTACGCCGAGACAATGGAGCGGCCACTCCTCGCCAAAGACGCCCTTGCCCCCAACGAGACGAAGATGAACGGTCACGTTGTCGTTCAGCCTGTCGAGGTACCTGTCGAGGATCCCGTCGCCCAGCCGGAAATACCAACCATCCCTCAGCTTCGCAAATTCACCGGCACATATACCGTGACAGATAGACCGCTTGGGTACATCAAACCGGTACGAATAATTACAATTGGCGCAGGTGCCAGCGGTATCAATATGGCGTATCAAGTGAAAAACTACCTCCGGGAGGCGGAACTGGTTGTCTACGACAAGAACCCTGCACTCGGAGGCACTTGGTTTGAGAACAGATATCCTGGCTGCAAGTGCGATATTCGTAAGTTGTGCTGGCCGAGATCCCGTGGTGTGATGATTCACGACGACGGACTAACTCCCTCTTGCTAGCATCACACAACTACCAGTTCGCCTGGGAGCCCAATCCGGACTGGGCGGCCATGTTCTCCCCGGCCGAGGAGATCCGTGAGTACCTCGAGAAGTGCGTGGCCAAACACGATTTATCGGGCTACTTTAAGCTCGCACATGAGGTGATCGAGGCCAGGTGGCAGGAAGAGAGCGGCCGCTGGATCGTCAAGATCAGGAAGACCGAGACAGGAGAGGTCTTTGAAGACGAGTGCAACTATTTGCTCAACGCCGGAGGCATTCTGAATGCGTGGAGGTGGCCCAACATACCCGGCCTGCACAACTTCCGGGGCAAGTTGGTCCACAGTGCCAACTGGCCCGAATCCTTCGACTACAAGGACCTGAAAGTCGCCGTCATTGGAAACGGGTCCACGGGGATCCAGATCGTGCCGGCTCTGCAGCCGCACGTCAAAGAATTGGTGCATCTGATCCGGTCGCCGACCTGGGTCACGCCGGGCGCCGCTTCGCGCTACCCGTCATTGCGCGGCGGCAACATGCCCGAGCATTTCTCCGAAGAGCAAAAGGAGCTGTTCCGCCAGAACCCCGAAAAGTACCTGGCGTTCCGGAAGGCCGTCGAGGTCGAGATCAACGCCAAATTCCGCATGCTCGTCAACGGAGCCCAAGAGGCGGCCAAAGCACGGCTCGACGCGGCCAACAGCATGATCGGGCTTCTCAAAGACAGCCCGGACCTGATCGAGAAGCTGATCCCAGACTTCCCCGTGGGCTGTCGCCGCATCACGCCCGGTGTGGGGTATCTCGAGAGTTTTGCGAAACCCAACGTGCGAGTCATCACTGACGCGAGGATCGACCACGTCGACGACAAGGGCCTGGTCATGTCGACTGGCGAACACATCGAAGTCGACGCCATCGTGTGCGCCACCGGCTTCGATGTTTCCTTTTCGCCGAGATTCCCCGTCACCGGCCGAGATGGAGTGAGCCTCAAGGACGTCTGGGGTGAGCCCAACGTGCCTCAGGCATACTTGTCCATGGCCATCCCCAAGTTCCCCAATTACTTTGGTAAAGTCTCTTTTTGTTTTCCCTCCCCCCCTTTTCGACCCGCGCGGGGCCTTGTTCTCTGTCTAACGCAGAAGTGAAATCAACAGTCTTCCTGGGACCCAACGCGCCCATCTCGCACGGCAGTGTCTTCACCATCACGGAGCAATGTTCGAAATACATCCTGCAGCTGATCACCAAGGCGCAAGTCGAACTGATCAAGGCCATCGACGTCAAGCAAGAGGCCGTCGACGACTTGGCCATCCACATCCACCACTTCATGCCCCGCACCGCGTGGGCGGGCAACTGCCGGTCGTGGTTCAAGAACGGCCGCTCGTCGGGCCCCATCATCGCAATCCACCCGGGCAGTCGGCTGCACTGGTTCCACGCGCTCGAGAGGCCCAAATTCGAGGACTTTGACTACACGTACGACACGGGCAATCGGTTCCAGTTCCTGGGCAACGGCTTCTCGACGCGGGAGGAAGAGGGCGCCGATCAGACCTGGTATCTTGACCAGGTGGCACCCAAGTTGCTCTACTATTGAGGCTTTCGTACTCCGAGTCAGGGGGTTTTGCGCCTGTGTTGTTTTTCCTCCTCCCCATAGATTCATATATCGTGCATATATTGTGGACAAAGGGACGGCGTCCTGTCTTAAGACTAGTTCGAATTGCAAGATAAAAACTTATATCATATACCATAGTTATACCTTGTGAAGTCTGGAAGCTTTTTCAAGTTTTGAGGAGTAAAAACTTGAAGGAAAATATAAATTTACGATTGAACAAATTGAACGACGACATTGATTTTGATCTTATCTTTTTTCTTGTGTCTAACTATCTGATAATACACGTTACATTTGTTCAAGGAGCCGTCGCCGCTGCCGCTGCCGCCACGGTGCCGTTGGGTTTGGCTTGCTTGTCCTTCTCGATGAAGGCAATCACGTCGGCCACGGCGTCCTGCTTCTTGCTTGCGAGGATGGCCCGGCCTTGCGGCCCAGGGTCATTCAGCAGCTTCACCTCCCTCCAGTTGTCGACGTCGGCGACCTCGAGGATCGTGCCGGGCGGGTACTTGGGGTCGAGGCAGACGGCCATCATGCCGCGCGCGACCTCGTCGGGCGAGAGCATAAAGTCCTTTTCCGGGTCGACAAACTTGCCGGCCTCCGGGTGGTCGGAGTACAGGGGCGTGCGGATGATGCCGGGGGCGACGCCGACGACCCTGATCCCCGCCAGCTTGTGCAGGTCGGCCATGCACCGCACGAAGCTGCTGATGCCGTGCTTGGACGCCTGGTACAGCGGCGTGACGATGCTGGCCTTTTGCGCGCCGATGCTGGACACGCAGCAAATGATGCCGGGGGCGTCGGCGGCCAGCATGCGCCGGATCGCGATGCGCGACATCTTGATCGGCGCGAGAAGGTTGATGTCGAGAACCTTGTAGTGGTTGTCGGTGTCGTTGTCTTTCCAGAAGCTATTGTGTGACTGTTTTTCCTCTCGAGTTAGAGAGAAAAAACTAAAACTCCAAGGGTAAAAACTTCCCCCCCTACGCCCAACAAACAAAAAAACGGATAACAGGGAACAAAAGGTCTATGGGTGGGTAACTGGGGCAGAACTTACAGGCTCATAGACCCCGGCGCCAGGGCAGACAATGTACGGCACGCCACCGATCGTGTCGGCGAAGACGTCAAAGACTTTCTCGAGTTCGGACCATTTGGACACGTCGGACTTGTAGAAGATGACCTTTGGCTCCGACGGCTGAGGGTTGGAGATGGTGTCCATCCAGGCCACGGCGTCTTTGTGCAGGGCAATGTCCATGATCAAGACACTGCATCCTGCACGATGGAGCGCCTGGGCAAACGAGAGGTTGATGCCTAGATCCGTGGCTCAGTTTCTGTCTTCTCTCTGCTTTCTCTCTCTGTCTATACAAGATTTCCTTCTTCTTCTCCTTCCATCTTCAATGACAAAGCGAGTATCAGGGGAATCTTACCTGAGCCGGCACCAGTGACTATGGCGCCTTTGCCACGGATCTGACTCGCGTCCATTTTTTTTTCTTCTTTTTCAGTGCTTTTTTGGCTTTTCAAACTCGCAGAATTCTGTTTTCTCGTCCAGGGTGGAAAAATAAGGATCGAACCAACTCCGACGTATTTGCACAATTCAACAGTAACGTACGTGTTTTAAGAGCTGCAGCACTCTACGACTGCCCCGTGTCCTCTCCGTGGTCACTGAATAAGAAGGGGTTTTTTTTTTCAAAGGGCCGAAAGTCTCGTGCAAAGTCCCCATGCCATGCGGCGAACGTCACAACCTGCGACCCGTCCTCAATAGCCGGAAGGGCCAAGTTCCAAGTCATGAAGCCGGGGTAGCCGGGCACGTGGCCAGCATAGCCCATAGCCGTTAGAGGGTGGGGTGTCAAGATTCTTAGCGCCTTGGCACATAGACTGCCATTATCTAAGCAATGTGCTATATATCTCTTTGTGGCTCGATGTACACTCACTCTTACCTAGTCGGGTATAGAATATTCGCCTAAAAGACGATACAAGATACAACGCCGGCTGGTCATATGTCCCCCCAAGTAGTTTCTGGAGGCTTTTCCTAAATGCACAGGTCAACACCTTTCCCGGCCACATTTCTTGGGGAATGGCTTACGATACGTCACTCATACATTGACTTGTGCTGGTCTATGCAGCCTCTCAAGGAAAGGTGCATACGTCGTCTGGGGAGATATGGAAAATCTAGGGGTATGTGATCCTGGATACGATAAACGTGTACGCGAAAAGCTTTTGCTCAAAAGGTGTCAACATTCCTTTTTCGTCAGACAAGTCGATTTCACGCCCCCGAAACTAGTACTCGGTACTGCTTGAAGCTTCTTCCACTCCACTAATAAGTCCTGTTCCTTGCCAGTCGAGTAGGGAATGGGCAACCAAAATCAGCCCCCAAGGAGCATCCAAGCCCCGTCTCCGAGGCAAGCATTGATTCATTCGCCAGGAGAAGGCTTTCGTACATCCTACCTACACGAGAAAGCGCCCGCCGTTTGAGCTGATCATGGTGCCGGTGACGAAATGGTCCCTCATGCAATAGATGTATGCCTCGGCGATGTCCTCGACGGTTCCAATCACCCCGACCGTGGTGTCGCGTGTCAGCTCATCGATGAGCGCCTTTCTCTCCTCGGGACTCTTGTAGTCCCAGAGGGCCGTGTCGATGCCTCCGGGGCTGATCAAATTGACCCGCAGAGGTTTCAGATCCAGTGCCAGCCCACGCGTCATGCCGTGGAGCCCGCTCAACCAGGAGCCGACCACCGTGGAGCCAGCCCAGGGCTTCTCGCTTGTCGCCCCGGTGGTGATGGTGATGGAGCTCTGCGGGCTTTGCACGAGGTTCTTGTGCCCGTGCAAGGCCACCAGCAAGGGCCCGTAGAAGCGGATGTTGCCGACTCGCTGGATGAAGGCGAAGTCGACCGTGTCCAAGGGCCTCAACGGCGGGTTGTCCCCGGCTGAGTAGACAATGTGGTCGAGTGTGCCGACTTTGGTGAAGAGCTCCTTGATGTTGTCCTCCATGGTGCCCAGCTCTCCCACGTCGCATACGTACCCCTCGATCGAAGCCGTGGACGAGGGATACGACGCCTTGAGTCTTGCGATGGCGTCGTTGACTCGCGATTCCCGCGACGAAGAGACAATTACTTTGCCCGCGCCATGCTCAATGACTGCTTCCGCCACGCCGAAGCCGATGCCAGATGTCCCTCCGATGATCAAGACTCGCGCGCCTTTGAGCTTGTTGATGTATTTGGCCTGGTCGGTCATGATTTCTTTTCCGCAAGAAGAAGGACGACTGTCAAGGACTGTCAAATTTGAGGAGGCCTGCTCCGTCACTTGGAAGTTGTAGATAGATATATCCACGGCCTCCTCGAAAGGACCTTTTGCAGCCCGTCAATTCCTCCCAGCAATGACGACGCGTTCAATCGATTGTTATTGGGCTGTGTGGATCGGCAATCAACCACTGCTTGAACAAGATACAAACTATCTGGGTCCTTTTATTCCCGGACACATATGTTTTGTAAGCAGGTGTTTTTTCCATGTTATATCGTAGACTGGGGAAGCAAAAACCCGGGTTAGGTCTCTGGGGTCTGGAAGACCCATGCATGTGGCGTCTTTGTATAGCCGAACCTCAGCTGCTAGCATTTGCTGGCAATGGGTATGGGTTGAAGACGGCCCAGTCTCTTGAGAGTTTGCCGGTTAATGAAGTCGGCTTTACGGTCTGGTATACCAATCAATCGTTTTCTACTCTTTGGCATTCCAGCTATTTTTCTTCTACCTTTTTACGACTTCGTCTCGGCCTCAGCCTCCAATGCGGGACGGAAATCCTTGAGGAACGACCACTTGGTTTTGGCGCCCCATCCCTTTTCCTTCCAACTATTCACGTCTGCCGGGAAAAAGTCTATCAAGCCCCACAGGCTGTCGTCGTGTGCGAAGATGAACCACACATTAGAATCGGCGTCAGCCTCTTGAGCTTTCTTGATACTCTCAATTGCCGTCGGTATGTGGAGTCCCATTGCCGGGATAAAGAATGGTTCGTCGAGCTTTCGGCCCCGAGAATGCTGCACGTGCTCCAGAACCGCCCCAGGGCAAGCGGGCACATGGGGCATTATTCCTTGGAGAATGGTTTGAAGTTGACTATCCTGGGGAAGAGGCAGAAGGGGCGAAGGACGGAGCTCGCCACTGTGGTGACAAAGGTCACCGCCCATCATGATGAAGGTATCAGGGTTCGACGACGTTCGGGCCAGACCACAAAGATGCCCAATGGCATGTCCGGGAGTATCGAGTAGATAAAACGATCCGTCCCCAAAGAAGTCAAAGGCGTCAAACTTTTCGATTTTCAGCTTCGACTCTGTAAAATCAATCTCGCGAACTTCTCGGCCCCTTTTCTCTTCGTTAGTCAGACTTGCCTGGGGAGGTCGGTGGACCACAGCCATGTCAGTTCTTGACAAAGACTTACGCGAAATCGCTCTCCCTGACTGGCGCATCGACCTTAGCAGGGTAGCCGGGGAAGAATGCCTCTTTGAACCCCGGCCCCACGACCAGTTCCGTGCTGGGAGGAAATGTAGAAGGGTCTCCCAAATGGTCCCAATGCCAGTGGCTAGAATCCTGTCAGCTTGTAGAACTGTGTCGACGACTTGGGGCCTTTACATACCTCCAGATGATACTGTTAATCTCCTCACCTTTGACACCCGTCTCTTCCAG
The DNA here is from genome assembly GCF_001642475.1 of Fonsecaea monophora. Taxonomy (NCBI): domain Eukaryota; kingdom Fungi; phylum Ascomycota; class Eurotiomycetes; order Chaetothyriales; family Herpotrichiellaceae; genus Fonsecaea; species Fonsecaea monophora. The sequence goes on along the minus strand of NW_019173970.1, from coordinate 139,972 downwards.
GATCTGGACCGTGTGTTTCTCAGCAGTCACATTCCAACCAGCGGCGATTGTGTGGCTGGTGGTGACCGGGGAGAAATCCTTCCAGGTAGGGGGCACGCCCAAGTCAAATAGTGCCTTCTTGCCCGAGGCATGCTCGACCAAGAAAGACCATGATGGCAACTTGGGCATATGGGTAAAGCCCGGCACGATTGGCTCCATCAAAAACGTGCTTGGGACCTTTTCAATCCGCGAGGTCGTGTCGATAATCCGCACACGGACAGTGTTCCCAGCCGGAACGTCGAAGTTGTGAGCCGCAGCCATGGTGGTGTCCCGGTACCGGAATGGTTGTATCCTGTGAAAGAGATAGGTCGAGAATGGTGTTTGAAATATTGATTTGGATCTAGCACCGACACTTTCCTTGTAACCACACCGTTAGTTGATACATATAGTTCCGGTTCACAGTCTCACGGCTATTCTCGGTAGTGGACATAACAGCCAGCAGCCTCGCTCGCCGACATTGATATCCACCTCGACACATGGTAGCGGGCAGAAGTCAAAGAGAAGCCGAAAAAGAAACAGCTCAGTTCTGGAAATCTGGGTCCCCAGAGCGGAGTCGATGATGGGGAACAAACGCTCCGGGGTATCATTTCGCCAACCCGCACGTTCCTGGCTATTCCGGCAACCAAATGTCGGTATTCAGGTCATTTGCCAGGTCCAAAAATATGGGTCCAGTGGGGTATATAGTACTTCGAAGACGGTGTTTTATGGAAAGAAATTTCCCAAATCCACTCCCTCTCAGGAGGTATATCTTTGCGACAAATCCGCCGTCGTGTCTTGTTCAGCAACACAAGGACAGAATTAGAGCAGCATTGCGACATCATGGCTTCCTCTCAGACCGTGGATCAGAGCGAGTACCACCATTCAGCGCGACGCCAGTTCAAGTGGCAGAATGTACTCTTCATAGTCGCTGCAAGTCTCGGCTCCTGCATGTATGGTTACTCGGCATCGGTGATATCGACCACTCTGATCCAGCCCTCATTTGTCAAGGCGATGGGATTGGATACTGCACCAGATGCCTCGGACTTGATCGGGTTGACTGGAAGTGTATGTTGTTGACCAAACCCCTCTCGCAACTCTCGAGAGGTGGAAGTAACAAATGCTGATCTACTTGATGGGAAACTAGATGTACCAGGTCGGCGGCTTCTTGGGCACCTTCGCCGTGTCCCCCATTTCCGACAGATGGGGTCGCAAAGTCGGCATTGCCGTTCCAGCTGTTTTCGCCTGTGTGACGTCCGCCCTGCTGGCAGGAAGTGTTAACATTCACATGTTCATCGCCTTCAGGTTCTTCGCAGGAATGGCGGCGTATATCATCGTGTCCACGGTTCCGGTGTGGATGAGTGAGGTAGCTCCGCCGAGTGTTCGAGGAGTCTTGGTTGATATCCATGGTATCAGTCTGCTCTTTGGTTACGCCCTTGCTTCATGGATCGGATATGGGTTCTGGAAGGGTGGCGACAGCAACGGGTGGAGAGGTCTCCAAGCCCTCAACGCCCTACCTGGAGTTCTCCTGCTCTGCTTTTTGCCGTGGCTCCCAGAGTCGCCTCGATGGCTACTCATGAAGGATCGCTACGAAGATGCGGCAACGGTCCTCAAGAGTCTGCACACCGAGGAAGAGGCTGCGGTCGAACTGTCGCAGATTTCAACACAAGTCCGGATTGACAGAACGCTCGACTCTTCATACTGGGCTCTGATCAAGAAACCGAGCTACCGGAAGAGGGCAATCATGAGCTTCCTGATCCCGGCTGGAATTCAACTGAGCGGTCCATTAGGTATGTACCTCGTTGTTCTCTCGAAACGAAGATAATGCAATCCTCCTAACCAAACATCGGCAGTCTTGAACAACTATGGACCGACGTTGTACGGCGCACTAGGTTATGACACCGAACAGCAGTTTCTCTACCAGATCGGCTGGTATACTGTCGCCATCGGAGGAGGCATCCTTGCTCTCTTCGTGGTCGAGCGAGTTGCACGTCCAAAATTGATTGCTTTCGGGATTCAATTCTGTCTCTGCTGTTTGGCCATCGAGGCAGCTCTGGTCGCCACGTACACCACGCCTGAGGCGCTTGCAAATCCCAACAACAGCGCGTTGAGCGCAGCCGTGGCCATGCTGTTCGTATATGTGGTGATGTGGGAGATCTGTCTCGATGGAACCCAGTTCGTTTACATCTCCGAGATCTGCCCTAATCACCTTCGCGCCAAAGGCATTGCTCTCGGGATGGCAGGTCTCTGCGCAATGAACATCATGTGGTATGCCTCTGAAACCCTTTCAGTAGCCGACGGCTTTTGAATGCTGATCTTCCCTCCACAGGTTGCAAGTTGCCCCAATTGCGTTCAAGAACATAGGGTGGAAATTCTATCTCTGCTTCATCATCCCCGGGACGGTTTTCGTTTGCTTCCTGCTTTACTGGTTCCCCGATACACGAAGGATTCCCCTGGAGGAAGTGGCAAAGATCTTTGGTGACCAGGATGAGATCGCCTCTGCCCTCGAGCTTGAGAAGTCGTCTGAGAGTGCCGTTGAAAAGGTGGATACTGAAAAGGCCTCACTGGAGGCTACCAAAGAGGCTGGTACAAAGGCGCCTATGGTATTGTCCCATGTCGAAAGTGTGTGATTGTAGGAAGAGAAGGCACTTGGATAGGTCCTACTCCCCAGGAAAGACCTATTTCAGCCGCTGGAGTAGTGTATCAAATGTACGAACCGGGTGGCAGTGGGCCACAGGATTGTCTATCGAGCGTCTTTCATCTTGCTTACCACCTCTTCCTCTTGGCCAACTGAACTAAAACGCCAGTTGGTGTCTCCATGGTCTATACGTAGCTTGGTGGGCCATTCCCGTATCCGATGCCGGTGTGGTCCAGATAACTAACGTGTCTCCAGTGCCGGAGGGTGGTCGTCTCGACATCTCCGGGTTGTTGCGCTGGAATGAGGACGATGGTGATAACCTCAAGAGTCGCCGCGGCGGAGCGGTAGAAAGGACCCTGTAGAATTCACCGCCAACCCCAGCCACGTGAGCGGAAAACCTCCGAGGCAAGAGATCTCATGTCGTTGCGTGGAACAACAGTCAAGGTGGCCGTCTCCATTTACATCTGAAATTGCCTGATCTTCCTCGGAAGCCCGATCCATGTCCCTCCGTCGTCGACAGTTCTTAAAAGACCAAACCACCCTTCGTTCGCAATTAAAACCACCCCCGGCTACTGTTCTGGAGTGTGCACAACGAAAAAGCCCAGATAAAAGATGCGCAAAGGACTCAGCAAGGACCCAAAATATGCTGAGCTGATGGGAGAAGATATCATTGGCATATATCTCTCAACTGAGCCATTTTGCCTTTTACAACAGACGACGGAAGATGATGAACCGAAACTGCGGCGATTCGTCAACCATCAAGAAGACATTCACAACCCGCGTCTAATCAATCAAGGAGAACACGGTGTGGTGATCTCGGCAGATATTAAGGGGGCCGAATATGCTGTGAAAATTGTGAGTGAAACTCTCTGATAGCTACCCTCCTCTGATGCAGTCTAGTTTAAGCACTGGATGCAACCTGGACCTGTCTTCTACTTGCATGATGCTGCCATATATACCTCGCCTCTTGCCCACGAATGTAGAGCTTATGCCCGACTAGACTCACGTGCCGAGAACGGAACATGGGCTGTGATGTGTTATGGATGGATGAAATTGACCGATGCACATTTTAAGGTGCTTGGGGGTGTTACCGACACGTCGAGTTTAAGCCGATGGGCGATTGTTAAGCAATATAGACCCGTACCGATAGGTCCATCAGATATCCCGACGATCTTTACAAACTTCACGATCCCCCAGAAAGCACGAATACTTCCCCAAGACGTTAAAACTGAGAACTACAGAGGATCAAAATTCGGCGATCTTTCGAGTACTCTGACGGCGCCGTGTCCGGAATGGGAGGAGTTTTGGTTTCGCCATTTTTATAAGGCAACTGTAAAAAGTGTGTTGAGGTGGTTTCCCGACACATAAATCTATTTCTGTCGCGACCGAAATCATCTTCTCGTAGGCCCTTTGCCTTTGTTTTTCAGTCCTGATGTACTAGATTCAGACTGAGATGGCGCTGGCCCTCGAGTTTTCCCGGCCACCTCTTGTATCTGGCCACGACTATTGATTCGACCCGGTGGATATTCTTCGATAGAGAGATCTTTACCAGTTTCCATATGTAGCCACCATCATAGTCCTAACCTAGATGGCTCCTGGTGATGGAAATAGTGTTGCTGTGGGGGTAAGAGGCCTGGGGGAATTCGCGGACCACTTTGGCAATTCCGGGGTGAAAAGCTGGAACCGCTTGATTCGCCAGTGGTCGGACTTGGATGACTGTGACCACATGGTACAGGCCAGGACAGGCTTTGCTCCCCCAAAAGAAAGTGTATACCACGTTCAAGAAGGCTGGATCAGCAATATTACTTATTCACAAGCCTCCTCTTTCTACAACATCACGCCTTTCAATGTACACTCGAAGAGACAGCTGTTGCTATGGCGTCCGGGAGCTTTGAGAGACAGACTGCACAACCTGTCGAGCCACTCTTTACCTTCGAGATCTTGGCCGCGAAAGAGATCACCCAGGATATGATCCAAGAAGCGGCAGCATTGTTCTCACGTGCATATGGCATCTGGGGACCACAGGCGGAGAAAATGATGGGACCATTTGCAGAGCATGGTATCTAAGAGCTGTCCCCCTGGCGGATGTTGGTTTGCTTTCTAAGTTGTGGCGACAGGTCGTCGTGTCCGCATGAGTCCCAGTCGGCTAAGAGAGGAGTGCCTCCCAGATCGTGCAGATAACTATTTTGTCAGGGCTATGGCCGGCAACAACCTGGTTGGTCATGCTTTGGCCACCTATTGGAACTCTGCAGGCCACCAAGTCTGCTGGGTTACCCAATTATGCGTGGATCCGCAATATAGGCGTCGCCGGCTGGCCACAAGGGTAAGTTCTCCCATTACACCACGACAAACTTTCTCTGACTCGGCCCAGCTTCTTTCCAAGTTACGAGAAGGAAGAGAGAACTGTATTTTCGGAATACTAAGCTCACACCCTGCGGCGATCCTCACCGCGCTGAGAAGTTTCGGATGTGGGCTCGAGGAGGTAGATCTGAGGATTGTGCGAGAGCATGCGAAAGACGTTATGGAGTCTAGCCCTGTCAGATATATCAGGTCAGCTAGGTTGTCAGGGAGTCTCTTTGTGGAGGGCGCACCACAGGGAGTCATATGCTGTGCTGATACGAACTTCTGGGTGGACCACGGAGAACCAACAAAAGTGTTGGCTGAAGTCAGGGCGCGAGGACTTGGTTGGCCTTTTGGCGACTTGCCTGATGGCCACGAATACCTCCTCCTGGTGAAGACAGTATAGTTGGGTACTTGCGAATACCCCTTGCGCATGTTAAAATAGGAATATAGGATAAATACACGTGTTGACAGAGGCCGCCGAAGTGCATCATCATATTCATCGCCGCTTTTGGCGCAGGTTTCGGTCTCACCGCCAACTGCGACACCCTGATTCAACTTCCTCGTGTATCAATGCACAACATCTCTCGCAAGCACTCATAAATCGATCAGCTTTCAGTACTCGATACCGCGAATAGCCAAACACAACCTTGAACAGCCCCCAAGACCGCCACACTACTGCGCAAGCCAGCAATTAGCTATGATGACGCTCATCGTGAGGCTCCTCACCACACTGCTCTGGCTCATCGGAATCTCCATCGTCACCAACATTGTCAAGCAGCTGTTCTTCCGAGATCCTCACAGACCGCCTGTGGTATGGCATTGGGTGCCTCTGATTGGCAGCACAGTGGACTATGGGCAGGACCCATACAAGTTCTTCTTCAAATGCCGAGAAAAGGTGCGCGCGCTACCCTTGAGCCGCTCCAAACTTGTTCAGAAAAGTTCCGACTGGGGGGATTTGGTCCCACTGATGGCTCAGTTTTCGCTAATCGAATGTCCAGTATGGTGACTTTTTCACATTTGGGCTGCTTGGAATGAAAGTCACGGTCTACTTGGGAGCCAAGGGCAACAACTTCATCTTGAATGGGAAGTTGAAGGATCTCAATGCCGAAGTGAGACTACGTCTGCTCCATCACAAGCATCACAGCACTGACCCGATAACAGGAGGTATATGGCCCACTCACGGTACCGGTCTTCGGTCGTGGCGTGGTATATGATGTGGACAACGCGAGGTTTATGGACCAAAAAAGAGTACGGCAAATGGTTTCTTTGCAGCCTCTAATCCCGCACGTCTCTGTTATTGACACGCTCGCCTTTATAGCTGTTGAAGGAAGGCTTCACGAGTCAGAATTTGCGAGCATACGTCCCCCAATTTGTCAAAGAAACCGAGCAATACATCAATACCAACGCCATCTTCCAGGGCGAGGGCGGAGTATGCGACATATCCACCGTGCTTTCAGAAATTTCCCTATATGCCGCAGCTGGCTCACTGCAGGGAAAGGAAGTCAGGGATTCTTTTGACTCTTCCTTCGCCACTTACTACCGCCATCTCGACGATGGCTTTGCGCCCGCCAATTTCATGTTTCCATGGCTGCCCACACCCGTGAACCGGCGGCGAGACCGCGCTCAGAGGATGATGGCCAAGCTGTACATGGACATCATCAGACAGCGACGATCGACCGGGAACCAGGACGGTAGCCACGACATGCTCTGGGCGTTGATGGACGGCCGTTACAGAGATGGCACTCCACTGTCAGACGAAGAGACCGCCAACCTCATGATCGCCCTGCTCATGGGCGGCCAGCACAACACGGCAGCCTCCGGGACGTGGATCATGCTCCATCTCGCCCACCGCCCACATCTCATTGAGGAGCTGTACCAGGAACAGCTGGATGTCCTCGGAGATCAAGACCCGACGTATGACACGCTACAGAAACTCACGCTGCATAACAATGTCATCAAGGAAACGCTGCGGCTCCACAGCCCGATCCATTCCATCATGCGCAAGGTCAAGCAACCCATGCCGATCCCCGATACCGACGTCGTCGTCCCCGCAGGCCACATATTGCTCGCAGCGCCGGGGGTTCCCTCCCGGTGCGAGGAATTCTTCCCGGATCCCATGGCGTGGAACCCGCATCGATGGGACAAGCCTGACGAGACGGATGCGGAAGCACAGACACAGTCACAGCTGAACGAGAAACGCGACGACAACGATACAGTGGATTATGGGTACGGAGCTGTCTCCTCGAAAGCGGTCAACAGCCCTTACCTGCCCTTCGGCGCAGGTCGACACCGGTGTGTCGGGGAAACTTTTGCTTATGCGCAGCTTGGAGCTATACTTGCGACCATGGTGAGACTTTTGCGTTGGGAGCAGGTCGATCCCAGCGCGCCGGTGCCAGCGACGGACTATTCGGTAAGTGATGCGATGCCTGTGAACGAGCCTCTCGAAGCAATTGAAGCGTACCCTTTCTCAATTAACAACCGAGGGAAATGCTGATTTGTTACAGTCCATGTTCTCACGACCAATGCATCCCGCTACGATCAAGTGGCAGCGTCGACATTGACGTGTCGTTTCGTTTCGCCACTACAAAATTATGACACCAGCCCGAGCTCCTCCCGGAGTAGCCAAAACCTATAAAGACGCCGGCTGCGGCATATCCGGCGTGGCTTCGTAGCTGATCCTCCCAGCCGGCAGAAAGAACAGCGCGACCAACGCACCGCCTCTGACCTCGGGATAATGGTGCGTGCCGGGGCCAGGACTGGTCCACCCGGCCCCTTGCCAGCCCTGCATGCCCTTCAACTCGGCCGTCTCATCCAACAAGACGACGCAGTTGATCTCCCCGTACGGATGCTGGTGGTACTGCCCGCGATACACCTCCTGCGAGTCCATGTACACCGCGGTGATGGAGATGAAGCTGCTCTCCGGCGTGGGCGGGGCGATGCGGCCGCGCCGGTACTTGGGCCCGTCGAGTTCGTCGCGCGCCACCCAGCCCTCCTTGAGGCCGTCGCGCATGTACCGCGCAAAGGCTTCATAGAAGGGCGTGCCGGGGCCGTACTCGCGGTTCAGTCGGGCCTCGAGCTCTTTCCCTGGTGTTCTGGGTTCGGGTTAGCGGAGGTATGTTGGTGTAGGTAGGGATGATTCAAGTAAGGGCCCTGACCCATCAGTGAAGAGGATAGGGTACGCGAGGAAAGATGATGGAGAGAAGGAGAGAGGCATACAAATTCTTAACCTCCCTGAAGAACTCGTGGCATTTGGACACGAATTCCCTGGCCGTGGGAAATGCTTCGAGATCGAGCACTGGGGCGTCTGCCATTCTTTTTTCTTCCCTCTCTTCTTCCCTTTTCCCTTTTCTTGGTGCCGGGCAAGGAAATACAGTACGTACTTTGGATAAACTGTAGTAGTTATTGGGCCAAGAGACAAGTGATAGCTTCGCGTTTAGTATCTACAAGTCTGATGTATTTATGTATGTAGATGTGTCGGAACATAATATACGACGTGGTAATAACACAAGTCGTATGTAAAGATGTAAGGCGCGGGCAGCCAATGTCAAGTCAGGCTTACCATCATCATCACCAACACCAAGACCCCAGAAACTGTGGAAGCGGGGAGAAAGGGGGGGAGATGAGCTAACTCGATCGGCATGTGCATAGGTAGGACATTTCCGTCCCCTCAATCCTATGCCGTATCCCATGCCGCGTGTCACTTGCCGTATGCCGCCCCCTTGGTGGCCTTGTGGTGAGATGCAACGATCGATACATCCAGAAGCCAGAAGCCGAGTTGATTTGCCGATCTGGGTTTCCTGGGGAGATACCTCCAAACAGTGCATACTACACTCTATCTACTAATCTACTGCCTACGACCTAGACACCTAGGTACCTAGGTGATTGTCGTGCCAGGTGTCTGGTGCCTGTGCTGTAGTAGTATAGACCCTATACTACTAACTTGTCCTTCTAAAATAACTGCGTCTGTAATCCACGAGCAGATTACATATCAAGAAAAGTTGCGGTTATCGGCTTTTGGCGCCTTCGTAAATACATACCTCGCGAGCGAAGGCGAGAGCGACAGGGCAGATTGAGTCCACACATCGTCATATTTATGTTGTCGTGCTGGATGAATAGTGCAGGGCACTGTTGCCTTGATTGGTATGTAATATGTCCTTCATTGCATCTCATTTGTTCGGTGTCTTCGGTCATGTGCACGAGACTGGCTGTCTTGGTTGACTGGAGGTGGCTGGCTTGAGGTAAATCTCATGCCCGTGGTGTGGTGTGGTATTGGGTGTGTTGAGTTGCGGCGGTGAGCTTACGCTCGAACAAGAAAGCAGACAGAGTGCGGCGAGACTGTTTGTTTTCACGGAATACACCATCAGATCACTGCTCACCCTTGACAGAAAACTAGAACAAAAATCCATCACACCCATCTCTAACCTTATCGTGCGCCAACCATATGCAGGTGCCGTGATTGTGACATGAGAACAGGTCGTTCAGAGGCACAGGAGTTGCCACCAACCTCAAACCGTAATATGTGGTGAGATCCCCAGAAGGGATCTGCTGCGTGACATACCGTCTTGCCGAACACCCACATATTAAACACTGAAGGGGGATACCGAGTACGCAGTTCTGTCGGCATGGAACACTTCGATGTGGTTATCGTCGGTGCAGGTGAGCTGATTTGTTCCGTCACATTCCCTGCAAACGCCGTCATACTCACACTGGCCCCCTCGTAGGGTGGCATGGACTCGCTATGGCCAAGACATACTCCGAGGTCTGTCCACATGCCAGCTTGCTCATCTTAGATTCCGCCCAATCCATCGGAGGAACATGGGCTAAAGAACGCCTATACCCTGGCCTCAAGACAAACAACATAATCGGCTCATACGAGTTTGGCGATTTCCCCATGACACCCGAGAGATTTGGTGTCAAGCCAGGACAGCATATCCCCGGCGCTGTGGTGCATGAGTACCTGTGTCAGTTTGCAGAGCAGTTCAGGTTGGTTCCGTGCTTGAGGCTTCAGACCAAAGTCGAGTCGGCAGAATTGCAAGAGACCGGACAGTGGCTGCTCCGAGTGCGTGGACAAGCTGAGGACGATGAAGCCAAATGCCTAGAGGCTGATCGGCTAGTCGTGGCTACGGGTTTGACCTCTGAGCCATATATACCTCAGTATGCTGGAATTGAGAGTTTCAGAGGAAATTTCCTCCATTCGCGCCAGATGAGGGATCGTGCAAACGATGTCGAGACATCAAAAGAGGTCGTGGTAGTTGGGGCAAACAAGTCGGCATGGGACGTCTGTTATTCGGCGGCGAGGGCGGGAGCCCATGTCAATATGGTGATCAGACCACAAGGCGGCGGCCCAAGCTGGGTGTGGCCTGTCATGTTCTCTCCTTTCAAGCTTTCCATCCAAAGAATGGCGACCACCAGATTCTTCACCCTGTTTGAACCCTGCATCTGGGCCGAGGGCAGCGGGTTCAACCTCGCCCGGAGAATCCTGCACCGTACCTGGCTTGGTCGACAATTGGTCAAGTTGTTCTGGAAGATCCTGTCTAACCCTGTGCTCTCAGCAAACGGATATCACAAGTACCCAGAGCTGAAAAAATTGAAGCCTTGGGCATCAATGTTCTGGATGGGTAATTCCTTAGGTGTTCACAATTATGAAACGAACTGGTTCGAATTGGTCAAGAGAGGGAGTATAACCGTCCATCTCGCCGACGTAAAGTCTCTGGCGGGTGATGAGGTCCACCTTTCCAATGGCGACATCATTCATGCCGACACTTTCGTTTGTTGCACTGGATGGAAGGTAGCTCCGCCGATCAAGTTCATGCCACCGAGCGTAGCAGCTCAACTCGGACTGCCAGGACAAGAACAGGATGGGATCGAGTGTCTCGTTAAGCAGGCGGATGAGGAGATTTTCAGATTCATACCAGGACTTCGCAAAGGCCCTCGAAAGGTTCTGCCGGATGGATTACCCTCCATCAATGTCTCGAGGGAAACCTTGACTCACAGTCCGTATCGATTGTATCGTTTCATGGTGCCGTCGGCAAAACCTTTTCTGGACCAACGTAACATAGCTTTTATCGGCGCCCACCTTGCTCTCAATGCTATCACCGTCGCGCAAGCTCAGGCCTTATGGATAACGGCATTCTTCCAGCAACAGATTCCGAGCTTGAATGACTCGACAGTTAATTACCAGGATATCGAATATCAAACGATTCTCCAAACCGAATACTGTCGGTTGAGGCACCCACCTTCTGGTGGAGGTGCAGGAGAAAAATGTCCAGATCTCGCCTTCGATGGCCTGCTGTATACAGACTTACTGCTCCGAGATATCGGCATAGTGAACTTCCGAAAGAGTAGTCTCTGGGAGGAGTTGTTTGATCGGTATTTGCCCAAAGACTATACTGGAATGACAAAGGTGTTGATTGATCGAAGGAGGTCTGACCAGCAAAATCCCTTGAAGGACCACCAGATGAAGGCTAAGCAGTCAGTAGCCATGAATACCCCTGACAGGCCTGTGGATAGGTAATAGTGAAAATCTTCCCCCTGCTGCAAATAGCACTAGCATGGGTCTCGACTCCTGTGGATGTTGCAGAACGACTGATATTTTTGTCGTCGAATAGTCGGTATATTTCCCCAGTCAGACAGTCGGGGTCTTCAGGCTGACATCCTGAAGCCCGATGTTTGGTCAAAAGTCGGATTTAGGAGATACAACGAACAATTGGACTTTGCCTGTTGCTAGCAATTATCCGTAAGAACACAACCATGGAATTAACACTTCAAACATCCGAGGCAAGAAACCGGATTGAATATAAAGTCACTTGGTCTTTGTACTGGGTAGACAACTAGGAAAAGTAAATATCGACAAGGAAACGCAAGAAAAAAAGAAACAATGTTTGATTCCAGCTGTCTCCGCGGTGCAAATCGGTTGCAGTGGGGAGCCGAGCCATTTTTGAGGGTAAGTCTGCCGTACTTCTCGCACAGACTTCAGGTCCTAAATCTCATGCAGATGCGATGTTGGTGTGTGGACTGCAGGAAGTTCTCAGGGTCAACGAACACAAACAATATCTTGGTACCTCTGAAAGGGATGAGGGTGGTGAAGGGTAACCTTAAGACCTTCACCTTGAATGTCGAGTCTGGAAACCAAATGACCAGCTTCTTCTGCGACCATTGCGGGTCGACCTTGTATCGCAGAAGCAGTGGTATCAGCGACGGTGTTGCAGTAATGATCGGGAGTATTGATGGGAACGAGATGATACACGCCAGCAAACCTGAGGTCGAGATCTATACAAATAGTCGTCCGGACTGGGTCGCTCCCATTCAAGGCGCAGAGCAAGTGGAAGGTGTATGGCATCCGAGGCCTGACCAGTTGCCTAAGCGATCTTGAGTTGTGAAGCAAGGACTCGGTAGTTGGTACCGGGTACAAGGAAGAGAGGAGACTGAGAAACGAGAAATTGCAGAGAAGCTCATCGTCATATGGCGCAATGACACGTGATCATAATGCTTTTTGGTGCGATCCTGTGACTGCGAAATCCAAGAAACAACTTCGTCACCTTCATCCTCAAAACCCCTCTGTCTTTCTTGGACGTTTCAAAATTGTTCTTTGTTCATGTTTCTCACTGCCCCTTGCCACGATACAAAGGATTGCCGTTGCAAATTGAAGAGAGGCATCATCGAACATGACGCCCTCAATCAAGTAGGCCAAGCTGCGTGGTGCTAACCATATTCCCAAGGTTAAGATCATTCGATTCCTATCGCCATTACCTTCCTGCTCTTTGCCCCCCGAGCGTCTGGGCCTCCGAGCTACTCCTGACTCTTCATTGATGACTACGGGCACCAGAGTGGCCTCCTGCGCCCTCTTGCTGCCGACTCCTCGCCTGCGCAGACCGCGGAAACTCCTCTGCGAATGGTCTGACAATTTTCCACGGAGCAGAGCGAAAGTATTACGTCGGCTTTACGCTATGTCAGCGAAAATTGAGCAAGAAGAGAGACAAACACACAGAAGGTACCACTCAGGAATTTTGATCGAGTAAAAATGGTCTTATTATCGAGTAATGGACGTACATTCCCAGAGGCTGCCGAGGCCAAATATGGCTTAGGACAAGCCCGAGGGCCCTTATCGTCAAGCCTCCCGAGTCCCGAACTCCGGCGAGCTGCATAGGGGAAAGCGTCCTTCCGCAAAGCCTCTTGGACCAGGCACATGTCTCCATTTCCCAACGATAACAGGCGTGCGTCAGCGCCATTGATGCCCACCATCCCACCAAAATTCAAACTTCAAGTTCCGGCGAGACGTCTCGTCTTATCTCTGCTCGATATGATCGAGTAACAGATACCGCCCACGCGCTCAGCGTCGGCGCGCACCCTATTCTCACCAATGGCAGCTCTCACAGTGTGCCGGCATTCCAGATGCTGATCGGAGTCCTCCGCGTCTATGGCATACACCCTTCCCTCCTGCGACATTTCTGAAGATACCCAACAGGTCCTGTCTCCCGACGGTGGCTGTGGGTGACCCAAGCCGATACGAGGGATGTGGGCGAGTGGCCGCTGAAAGGTAGTATGTCTCTCTTTTGTCCTCGTCCTTTGTTATCGTTCTCACCTCGATTTCGTTCTCAAAAAGGGTGATGAGACGGTGGTTGACTTTACGCGTTGCTTATCAACTCCGTTGATAAGAATTGTACTCCCCTGTTCACATGCGCAGCGTCTCATATCCACCCGCCGTGTGTTTGCAAGCCTTGTGCTGTTCATATTGATCCTGTCCAAGCGCCTGGTGCTCTGTCACCTACCGTAACAATGACTAGCTGGACCAGAGCCTTCCATCCTTATCCGACACCTCCACGATCTCCTCCAAATGGGTTGCTCGAAACAGCAGGCGAGTCTCCGATAACGGTGATCGCGTCGTCTCGAGCCATCCGATCCGGACGACTTACCGCGGCCACTATTGTGATATCTAATGTCACAGGCAAAATCACTGCAACCTTTGATTCGATCGTTCCTGCATCCGATTTCCCTCCCAATACGCCTTATACCGACTACTCGCCGCATATCCTTCTGCCGGGTTTGATCGACGCCCATGTCCATCTCAATGAACCTGGCCGCACAGAATGGGAGGGCTTCTACACAGGGACGCAGGCTGCTGCGTTTGGTGGAGTGACCACTGTCGTGGACATGCCGTTGAATGCGGTACCACCGACAACCACCGTGGTGGGGCTGCAAGAGAAGATCAAAGCAGCGCAAGGCCAATGCTGGGTTGACGTTGGCTTCTACGGGGGCATCATCCCTGGCAACGAGGGAGAACTCAAGGCTCTAGTCCGAGAAGGAGTGAGGGGCTTCAAGGGATTTCTCATTGACAGCGGGGTGGAAGAGTTTCCTGCCGTCTCATCCACCGACATCGAGAAGGTCTTTGCTGAATTGGCAGATGAACCTACCACTGTCATGTTCCATGCAGAGATGATACCGCCCATTGCGGACTCGGTCGGAGATGACGTCCAGATATCGTTACCTCCCTTGCAGCCACACGGTCCCCTGGACGCGTATAGTACTTTCCTCGAGTCGCGGCCACCCTCCTTTGAGACCTATGCTATCGAGGAAATTCTCTCCTTGGCTCACATTGCGCCAAATCTACCTTTGCATATCGTCCACCTGTCAGCCATGGAAGCGATTCCCTTGTTGAGGAAGGCACGTGCGCAGGGGATTAACATCACAGCCGAAACCTGCCCGCACTATTTGTCCCTGGCTGCGGAACAAGTTGCTCTGGGCGACACAAGGCACAAATGCTGCCCACCTATCCGAACCCAGTTGAACCAAGATCGTCTTTGGGAAGAGTTAACGCAGCATGCCGAGGAGGGGGTCATCAAGACGGTAGTGTCAGATCATTCTCCCTGCACGCCTGATCTAAAGATTCTCCCTTCACACATTCCGGGACATATCTGTCAACCCAAGGACAAGGTCAAAGCCTTACAATTAGAGACTGATAGAGGCGACTTTTTCTCCGCATGGGGAGGCATCTCGTCGGTTGGGCTAGGGCTCCCCATCCTGTGGACAGAAATGACCCGGCGCGGTTTGACCGGTCCAGACTCGGCCATCACTGACGTGGTAACATGGTGCTGCACCAACACTGCTACACAAGTAGGCCTGGAAAAGCAAAAAGGCGACCTTGCCGTCGGCTTTGACGCCGATATCTGTATTTTTGACGACACGAAGGAGTGGATTGTAGAGCCAAGTACGATGCTCTTCCGGAACAAGTGCTCACCGTATCAAGGCAAAACCATGATCGGACAAGTCAAAGAGACGTGGCTGAGGGGACGGCAGGTGTTTGTAAGGGACGGAATGAACAATGGGTTCGTTGGGAAGGAATGCGAGGGGCAGTTGTTGCTGGAACCAAGAATCAAGGAATTGAAGAAGGTCAAGAGTTGGTTCAGGAGGTGGATTTACGACTTTGAAGGTTGACCTTTTGAGGTGTATTTTACGAGATACGGATATTATGACATGATATTCAGTGGACATTTCAAGAGACTTGAAGATTGTCAAGAATTGAGTCGCTTGTAGCGAGTTGTTGTATATCATCCTTCAGACTGATAATTCCTATCCAGAAAAACCTATGAAGTACAAACTGTGACTGTATGTGTGGAGACCGAGTGAGAATAAATGGGATCACGTGAGCCAGCCGTGGCGAAAACTCGGCTCCCACAATAATTTTGTGTTTATATTTTAGCCACACAGATTTCCTCCAACAATCTCCGGATTGAATAGGCTCCGATATCCTAGCGAGAGTTGGACGCGTGGCGAAATGGTATCGCGCTTGACTACGAATCAAGAGATTGCGGGTTCGAATCCCGTCGCATCCTCTTTGATGAATACTTTCTATCAAATTTTTTTCCGTTTTTCGATGATTTTGATTTTGATTTTGGTTTTGGTCTTGGTCTTGGTCCTTTTCGTTTTGGCGCTCATTCTCTTTTTTCTGTCTGCTCTGTTCCTGCGGGGTATATCTTGTGGTGATATCTCTAGTAACCTCTAAGAAGATGTTCATGCGGGCTGTGTCTGGTTTCAGTTGCGAGTGACAGTCTCGGCACGTAATACTTACTTCCCCAAGCCAGAAGGGCTCTTTTCTCCCAGAGAGCTATAGAGATAGGTACTATACGTATCTGTGCGCTGCGTGAAGGAAAAAGGACGCGGAACAGCTTAGATAGCAGAGGGAACGGTAGGGATGCTCTATGATCGAGGCAGAGAAGCAGTTGGGTTAATATCATTGCGAAAGGTGCCCCGAATGCTAGGGCAAGATGCTACCGTCTCACGTTTTGGCCTTCTCTTGATCTTTCTGCCATTTCTCTCTCACGCGCCTCCTCATCCCGCCATTAATTCCCTTCCCCCATATCTCTTCCTTTTCCATGATCGCAGTCGCATCGACAGAGACAGGTGTCCCTTTTGCATCCAGGGCTATTCCTCCTGTTTCTGTACCAGTATACTCCCCCAGGACGACCTTCCGCTCTTTCTTTCTTCTCTCCTTGTCCCTACTCATCTTGACCTTTCTCAGATATGCAGCATATACGCCAACTTCTGCCACCCCCACTACGACCCCCGTAGCTAGAGACAAAAGCACTCGTAGACCATCATTGGCCCACCATCGTGTCAAGTAGAATATTGCAGCGGCGCAGAGGACTATGCTCAGAAAGATGTTGAGGACCAGCGAAGGAGAGACGTCGTCATCTTCATCTTCTCCGTCGGTGTTGAGGGAGACGGAAGTGGATACGAGGGAGGCATATTCGCGCTGTTCCTGTTCTCTCCGCAGCTTTTCCATAAGAGCGACGTATTCTGGAGAGGGCTGGGGTTTAGGTGGCGGTGGAGGGATGTAGACACGGGTGCCGCGAAGAAGGCTGTTGAGAGTGAATTTCTGGCTAAGGCGGGACATGGCGATGAGCGTGGTATGCTCTATTGCCTGCCCGCATGTTGTGGGCAGATCTGCGAGGGACGAGCGATCATCCAGAGAGAGGGAGGAGATGGCAGAGAGAATGCGAGGTGTGGTTGTGAGGAGGACCATCTTGCCGTATCATCCGGATATGCTTCAGAAGACAGATAAGTGTTAGTCTTCCATCCGATGGGATGCTGGTAACCGTGATGAACAGCAGTAGCCTCGCAGCTGGAGGCGCTCACAACAAGGCTGCAACAATGGGTCCCTGGGAAGCTCATTAGCGAGCTCCCCCGCTTGCCAAAGGCGCGCCGAACGGCGTAGATCCTTTAGCCGCGAGGCGGGCAGCTCCAAGGACGAGTAACGTCTCATCGCGTGGGGATCTCTCACTTATTTCTTCCAAAAACCTCAAAACTCCACACGGCTGTTTGCGACTCGATGCAGCAAGCTCGTTATGGACAATTTCTCAAGTGACGCGCATTTTAGTCCTTGTCTCCTCCCACTTGGGCTCTGGTGGTCCGCACGTTCCACGTAATATGACGCGCCTCTTCTTCACAGTGTGCTATTATCATGGGACAAACGCAAAGTCAAGAGTCCGAGTCTGCCTCGCCCCCAAGATCTGAACCTGATGACCGTAAGTGAAGAAGCCCCAAGTCATGTTACTGGCGCGTTTGACGCAAAGCCATTGACCGTGCCTTCCTGAAGAATTTGACATTTCCCAAATCCCCGACGACCGAGACCAAGCTTCGAACCACAATTCCGATGCTGGAACCGACCGCACTCCGGCACATGCTCCTGATGAATCCTCCGGCATGGCAAGGCGCCTGGATGGCAATCGCAAACACAAAGATCAGTCCCTGGCAGTAAAAAAGGACGCAAATGCATCACGTCGGAAGTCCAAAAATCGCCATCGCAAGCGCCGCCTGTCGTCGAACAACACCAGTGACGATGCGTTTGGCGGAGTTCTAAAACGAACTTCTCCTCAGTTGGTCAACCAGGTTACAGACACAAGTCCAAACACCCGACCCTTACAAGATACGGAACCCGAAACATATCACATCTATGCGACGTCAGATACAAGTGATGCAGAAGACACGGACAGTAAGAGACGTGGTGGGTTTAATGCATTTGCGTCTGTCAATGGCGCAAGTCAGAAGAGCACTCCTGCAGTATCAAACACGGGCCTTGACAACTCGCATGATCGGCAACGAGCTCTCGAGAAAGAGGAGAATCAGCACACAAGTTATGCGCGCGAGATTGACGTTACAACAGGCACGAAGGCTCCAGATGGCGAGACTTTAGGCCCGCCTACTACGCGGGTGTCGCATCTCGAGATGAATGGGGAAGGTCGGTTTCTTTGCCCTTTAGCGGAAGTCCACAACTGCAGATTGACCTTTGGCTCGGCCAAGGCAGCTACAAGACATGCCAATATCCACACGACGAGCTTCCGCTGTGTCGTTTGCGGGAAACAGATGAGTCGAAAAGATACGCTAGCCAGACATATGAAGCAGCACAGTGCTTTCCAGATTGCGTCTGCTGAGGCCGCTTCAAACCCCAATGAAGATTCAGAAGCCGAGATGCCGGAGCTACCTCAAGCTATGCAGCCCGATACGTTAAATGACGTGCACGACCGGATAGAGGACGGAGAGCCGCTAGAAGAGGATTCCATCGTATTCGCAACTCCTCAGGAGAGACTGGAAGCAAAGAATCTTGGCCACAACCTTGACGTGGAACTTCAGCCAGAGGAACCTGACAAACTAGAGGTTGAGATGGCTGAAGCTGTGCCCGATGCCGATGTCGTTGAAGTCGTGTCCGACCGACGTTCAAGCTCTCCGTCTAGCGTCTTCGATGAAGCAGAAGATGTCATCGTGAAAGAAACTCCAATGTCAAAAGGGATTCTCAAACGTAAACGGGACGCTGGAGACAGTGCTCAACCCCAGCGACCGAGCCCGGAAAGGACCCGCAAACGCAGGAAGGGGTCGCCCAACTCTCCGCCTACCTCTGTTCCACCTAATGATACGACCAAGCCAGATTCCGTGAAGAAGCCAGAGGACACAGACGCCCTTCAAAACCGGCAAATCACAGACAAGATTGTACCACGACTGCAGAAAAGGCAAGGGAGCATGGATGGTTGGGCCCAAAAATACACACCGGGTTCGGGCCTCAGACATCCAACCCTTAATCCGAAGTCGCCGTCCTCTCGCTCCGTTACGGAACACGTCGAAGTAATCATCCCACAAACAAGTCAGGCCGGTCCTTCTAGCGCAAAATCGAAAAAGAACGCCAACGTCCTGCCAAACCGTGCCAAAAGTGCGGAACTTGGGCGCTCTGAAGTGGATTCCTTTCCAGGACCCAGCCAGAAGAAAAGGAAAAAGGCTCCTTATGCGACTCCAAAAGGGAAAACTCGAGCGGACCCAGATGTCGACTACTCGACTCCTGTGAAAGACTCTGCCCACGGCGAGGTTAATGGACCTAACAGTGATGGAGACAGTGAACCAGTTGAAATCGCGACATCTGTTGCGAAGAGGACGTTTCCAGCGCCGAGGCAGCAAAAGAAAGGTCAGAAAGGGCACGATAACTCCGACTCTGATGCAGATCAATCCAGCAATTCCGACGTCGATGTGAGCAAAGCGGCATCAGCCAAGAAAACCAACAAAGTCACTCAAGCTCCGAGGCCCAAGCAATCCGACAATGGAGATCGGCTCGAGTGCGCTAGATGTCACCGGAGATTTATAAGTCGGGATCTGCTCAATCGTCACCTGAAGAAGCAGTCTGTGCATGTGGGTCTGCATAAGTGTCAAGAGTGTTCGGAGGAATTCTGGGCGAGCACTGCGCTCGCCGCACACGAGAAGGACATGGGCCACGGAAGGGGCAACGGCCTCCAAGGACGCACTGGCGCCTTCAGCCAGACCGAGGTCGAGAAATTGAACAGGTGGAGAGATGCGTTTTGCGACTACCACAACATCACTCGGATCCAATTTAACGATATGATGACCGACACCCTGACACGGGACAAAGGAAACATTTGGCGCTGGCCCTTCATCAAACGAGCAGAATTTCTGAAAGAGTATCGTAATGTCCTGCCAAATCGCAACAAAAGATCGATGCTGCGCTATCGTGAGCGGAACTTTCAGAATGTGGAGGGGTCGAGGAATTGGACGGAGGAAGATGACAAGGACTTGATTCGGTTACACAAAGAACTCGGTCCAAAGTGGGCTGAGATTGCTAAGAGGCTGACAAGGACAGTCGATGCAGTCAGTCAACGGTGGTGGCATAAATTACGATACGGCGATGTGGACACCGGCGAGTGGTCGAAAGCAGAGGATGCTAAGTTTTGGAAGATCTTGGACGAGTTACGGCTTGACTCGGACGGGAACGAACCGAAACATCACCGCATCCCATGGAACAAGGTCAGTGAGAAGATGGGCACAAGATCTGCGCAGCAGTGCTCAAATCATTATCGTGCTCGTCATTCAAAAAAGGAACGAGGAAGATGGATCAAGATTGACGCCCCAGAGAAGAACCCGGGGCTGCGTCGGATTTTGACACCGTCGAAGATGGAGTTGAGGCTGCGAGGCTTGACCACAAGAAGAACTCCAAAGAAAGGCCTGTCAGAGGAGTACGTTCGCGATGACGACGAGGATGACGATGAAGCTTCGGCGGATGTTCAGGAAGATGGCAAAACTTCCGAAAAGGACAAGACGGCAGAGAATACTTCAGAAGAGGACGCTGGCACTGGTCATGGATCTGAACCCGAGTCAGATGTCGAGGCCGAGAACCAATCGCTCTCATCAGCTGATGATGATGGAGTTCCACGCACAAGAGGCCCGGTAATCGCCAAGACGCCTGGTAAGGTTCTGCGATCAAGTCAACTGTTCGAGCAGACCCAAGCCAATACTTCGGCACTGAAACCTTCACAGACGAGCAGTAGGAAGACAAGACTGCCGGAAAGCCAGGACCGACCTTCGCCGAATGTTCCCATTCAACGACGGCGGCTGGAGTCGAGGTCTCCTTTGACAGAAATACCTGTGTTCGAGAATGGTGATCTGGATCTTGGAGAGGAGGACGAGGGAAACGAGAGTGGGAGTGATGTGAGTGATGGTGAAAACTCCAATGACTTGGGTGTCACTCAAGAGCTGGACGAGGAGCTAGAGACGTCCGATTCGTCTGCCGATGGAGACGAAGATGCAGTCGATGCTGAAGCGGCAGAGGCCGAAGACGACGAGGAAGACGACGATAATGATGATGATACTGCGGAAACGGACGAGGACATGGATGGAGAGGATGGGAGCGACACTCATGATAATGTTGATGAAGCATCATCCCAAGAGGATGAGGAGGATGAAGACTCAGAGGCGCCTGCAGAAAACAAGTCGAGTTTCATGGATAGTATCAACGAATCCGTGAAGCGGTCGAGGATGCGCAGCAATCAGTCATGGACGGGGGTACCAGTCCCAGGCACAGGCCAGCGTGGTGGACGGAAATTACGAAAAGGGCACCAGGTGGACAGCGACGAGGAATGAGGATTAAAAGGACCGCTTGACGAGGACGGACGGCCCATACAGCGTAGTCATTTGGTTAAGGACAGTGGCTCCTCTTTTGATCATATCAACAACAGCCTTTACTACATCACATGGTCTCCTTCAGATGCCCCATCCCACCCATGTTGCAGCCTTGCTGAATACGAGTATTCTCGCAAACTATCCAATCAACGACAAAGAGCCAACTCAGCCTTGCGTCATAGTGACAAACTTGGCTCACGTCCCTCTCGCCATATTATTTCAATGTGTGATCTGTGATGCATGTTGTCTGGTGTGCCCGTCCGCCCGGTCCTCCGGCCCTCTGATGTCCGATTCTGATGTTTATCACCTACACATACGTGGTACGTACTCGGTACCTAAGGTATACGAGGTACAAGCTATTCTATCACATCACTTCATACCATATCATATCATATCATATCACACCACACAGCACCACACCACACCACACCATACCACATAACACAACAGGACTACGTCACACTGGTGATACCCGCAAAGATACCTTTCTTGGCTGCCGGGTTCTGGATTCTCAGGTCTCAGGGGCTCATTCATTGTGCGAGTGAGTATAGACTACAAGTATATACCTACCTACCAACCTACCTGGGTAATCCCGCACCATCTGGCTCGTCTCAAGATTCAAAATGTCTAGCACAGCCACGCTCGCCCAGGTCATGCGTCGCGCCGCAAAGGCGCTGCCGCCCATCAACTCGGCCGAATTTGCCAAATCGTTCGACTGGCTGGGTCAATACCAGGTGGTCCTGCTGGGGGATGCCAGCCACGGCACTTCGGAGTTCTATGCCGCGCGGGCAGAAATCACAAAGCGCCTCATCACCGAGCACGGAGTCAAATGTCTGGCGCTCGAGGCGGATTGGCCCGATGCCGAGGCGATTGATCAGTACGTCCGACGGTGGCCAGGCCAGCGTCCTGATCCGGTGCAGACGCCACCATCCCAAGAGAGCCCGTTTCAGCGATTCCCCACGTGGATGTGGAGGAACCGGGAAATGCAGGATCTGGTCCATTGGATGAGAGATTATAACGACGGGTTGCCCGCAGAGGACAAGACGGCCGTGTATGGATTGGATCTATACTCGATGGGCTCTAGCATGAGCTCAGTGATCCAGTACTTACAGAATATCGACCCAGAAATGGCGACCAAGGCAAGAGAACGATATGCGGGACTGCAGCGCTGGGTCAACAGAGAACACCAATACGGCCGCAAGATGCTCCAAGGCAAATACGTGGAGAATCTCAAGACTTGTGAGGAAGATGTCATCAAGATGCTCCTGGAGTTGCTGCGCAAGAGGCTCGAGTACTCGGCCAAAATCAACGATGGTGAAAGATTCCACAGCGCCGAGCAGAATGCCGTGTTGGTGGTGGATGCCGAGGAGTACTATCGTAAGATGTACTACAGTGATGCGGTCAGTTGGAATCTGAGGGATTTGCACATGTTTGACACATTAAAGCGCCTCCTTGACTTCCGGAAATCCAAGGTTGTGGTATGGGCTCACAACAGCCACTTAGGCGACGCACGATATACCGATATGGGCACGCAGCTGGGAGAACTCAATCTCGGCCAGCTCTGCCGCGAGAATCTGGCCGATGTAGTCCTTGTAGGTTGCGGCACACATGACGGCACGGTAGCTGCTGCACATGAGTGGGATGATGACATGCAAATCATGAAAGTCAATCCGTCGCGCGAGGACAGTTGGGAGTATGTGGCCCACAGCACCAATATTCCAAGTTTTGTTCTCGATGTGCGAAAAGCGCACTGTGACGAAGATACGCGCAGAGCACTGTCCGCTAATCGGCTCGAGCGATTCATCGGTGTCATCTACCGGCCAAAGACGGAGTTGTGGAGCCATTACAGTCGCTCCCGGTTGTCCAAACAGTTTGACGCATATGTGTTCTTCGACAGGACGCATGCGGTGGGAGCGCTGGAGAAGACACAGCCCAAGACATCACTGCTCGAAGCCGAAACATATCCGTTTGGTTTGTGATTCTGGGCGACTAGGCAAGAAGCGAGTGTACCAGAGGCCTTCTCACAAAACCTAAGCCTTTCACTGATACAGGCAGCCCAGTAGACTAAACCGTGAACAGGGGTGGTGGTCGCTTCCACTGTCACTAGGTAGATGGAGCACTGGCAGGTTTTTGCACCTGTCGCTTTCTAGCCCAGTCTCGGAAGCATTCAAGCGGTAGGGTAGTTTGGCCAGAAGTCGGCTTCAGAAAGGATGACAGTCTTCATCACCTTCTCCCTAGAATCGAATCAGGGTGCCCGCGGTCTTGTAACCGACTAAGGGGCTCAATCAGACCAAGCACCTCCGGACGCAGTCTCGTCCAGTCAATGGCCAACAATCTTTTTGCGCGTGCCTCAAGAACGGGTACCATGGCCTTTCTCATGGCTTCATTGGCAGGGTTGAGGCCCTCCTGCAAAGCTTGTTTCGCGTAGGAGATGAAAGTCGGAGAAGCGCATCTGACACAGTAATCATAGATATCATCTGCAGAAAGCGTATTGAACCCGCCTTCGCGCATGATAAGTACCGTGTCGGCGGTGACCGAGCGATAATGTTCTCCGCATCGCCGGCCAAAGAAACGAGCCGCGGATTCCGTCCAAGCAAACGGGACCCATGGGATGAGTTTGCATAAGGGATCATCGACCACGACATAGTGCCACCTCAGGAGTCGTCTTCTCGAAATCGTGTACAACTCTTTGGGCTGCCCAGTGACGCTCATTCTGGAATCGTCCGTCACATTGTCCAATTTATCGTTTCGACTACGGACAAAGAAGTCATAGCGTTTGCACAAAGCTTTCAATTGCCTGATCCGGTCCTCTGGGCGCTCACAAGTGGAAGGGATCCTTGGAGCAATGAAGGAGGCCCAGGAACGAAACAACCAGAAAGCTAAGGTAAACCCTGGCAGACGGGCATAGTCTGATCCGTGGTGAAGCAGGAGCTGGAACTCACGACGGGAGATTTGGGGAACTTGGATGTGATTGTCGTCGAGTTTGAGGTTGGAACCGCCGTAGAGAGCAACCACATCCGGGGCACATTCGGGAGGAAGGCGTTTGCAGAGGTTGGCATATTCCTTATGATTGTCCCAGATCTGCGCGATGCCTTGTTTGTAGAATTTGTTCAGTGCAGCCGCCTTCGCCCGGCGATATCTGAGCCGCTGGAGCAGAGTGATGCGACCATTCTTGTTTACTTGGGGAGCAGGGACGAACGGTAAAGGCGGAGGCCGTAGGGAGGAGAGACCGCGAGCGGAGGGGCCATTAGGGACAAGCGGCTTGAGACGAAGAACGTCGGGATAGGTAGGTGTCTCAGTGAAGAAACCAGGATAGAGCTCTTCAAGCCAGGATTTGGACGTCGAACGGCTCCGCAGTGGCCGCCCAGCAGAAATAGCAGGACCAGAGAAGTGGGAGGGTGAGATCGAAAGTGAGCGGCAGAAGACTCTGCTGAGGGATCTAGAGTTGCTTACACCGTGGTTGAGGCGAGGTGAGAGGCTCATTGACGTGTGATGTGCGAGATATACCGCGGTGAGAGAGAGGCGCGGATGAGATAGAGTGTCAATTGTGAGAGGCTGCGTCAAGTCAAAAATGTCAAATGGTCGTTGGAGGTGGAGACGCGTATCTGAGATCTGAGACGCGCAGTTTCTCCAAAGAATTTCTGGGCCGTTTCTGTACAATCTGGCCTCCTCTACCACCACCCTGTCGTCAAGTCAATCACCACCTATTTCCTTGTACACTTGATTCCACCTCGCCTTTTCGTCTTGTGCTGGCTCTACAATCACTGCTCACGCAGCCTGGATTGCCCCTCCCTCCCAACATGCACCACTGAACAAGAAATTCCTCAGGGCACCGCATCTTCGACACTCCTTTCTATGCAGCCTCGTCAGAATGCGTACTTTACATAAACGCTGGACATGGTCCCTCCTCGCTCTTTTGTCTTGGGACTCACTCATCACCCTCACAAGAGCAACTTCTTCCGTCAATGTTGCTCTACAGACCTCCTTCTCGGCCGGTCCATATCTGGTCGAGTTGCTGTACGCACTTCCCGCCCCTCGTTTCATCAATGCTTCGACCATGCACTAACATGCGATCAGAGAAACGGCTGCTCTTGAGAACTCGTCGTCCTACTTCCCTCTTCTCGACCGCATCGCCGATGGTACCTTTACAGATTTGCAAACGGAACAAGAGCTGTATACTAAATTCCTCGACGTCGTGCAGAATGATGGGCACCTTTCCACTCCGGAGTCTGTGTCTTCCTTCAAGTTCGCCCTTGCCCTTCATGCTGCAGCACCAAGGGTCGAAGCTCATTTCCAATACTACAACACTTCTGTTCAACCGCACCTGATGGCTGCTCAGGATGCCGTCTGCCCCGTTTGGGTCTATTTGGATGGCCAGCAATTTTGCTCGCCTACCTTGGATCGTGCTCAGCAGATGGTCTCTATTCCGGATACTGTGAATGATCTCCCGTTTGATCGGGTCCTCGGTGCTTCATCTGATGGACCTTCGTCTATCCTCTATGCAGACATCACGCACCCCTTGTTCGGGCAGTTCCACAGTGTCGTCAGTCAGACGGCCCGCGAAGGAAAGTCTACATACAGAGTACGGTACAGACCTTCAACGATAGTCTCTAGTAGACCGATCTATGTTACAGGCTATGGCGTGGAGCTCGTTTTGAAGCGCACAGACTACATCGTTATTGACGACCGGGATGCCCAAAAGACGGGAGATTCGACGCCGGAACAACTATCGTTGGAGACCAAGGATGATGAGATCAAAGATCTGAAGCCCCTAACCACTTCAGAAGTGGCCAAGCTAGGCATCAATGCTGCTAGCTTCATTCTCTCAAGCTCGAGCCCTCTGGATACTCTATTACAGGTCACTTCGGATTTCCCCAAATACTCTTCTCTCCTCGCCTCGGTAAATGCCAGCAAAGAGTTCGTTCTCGAACACAGGGCAAATAGAGATCGATTCCTACCATCGGGATACAATGTCTTGTGGATCAATGGTGTGCAGATTGAGCCTCGACAGATGAATGCCTACTCTCTTCTCGACCATTTGCGAAGAGAAAGGCGTATTATCGCCGAGCTCAAGAGTCTGGGTTTGGCATCGTCAGAAGCCATTAGCCTCCTCTCAAGTGAGATCATCGCCGAAGCACAAGCTAATGAAACTCCTCAGCGATTCGACTGGCGCGATGATTCTGAAGCCGGTGGCGTCTTGATGTGGCTGAATGATCTGGAACAAGATAAACGATATGCTGGTTGGTCGTCCTCTCTGCGGTCTTTGTTCCAAAGAACATATCCCGGGCAACTTCCCCAAGTATCTCGTGATATACATAATCTCATCGTGCCGATCGACATGGGCAATATGAAAGACATTGAACTGGTCACCACATCACTACAGAGTCTCGTCCGGCGACAAGTTCCCATCAGAATTGCTCTGATCCCCACTGGTGAAGGGGAAACAGCGGACACATACTCAAAAGTCGCATATCACATTTCAGATACCTATGGTTTAACTGCTCTGATGAGCTTCTTCTCCGATATTGTCGCTGCAAAAAGGATAGATACAAGTCCTGAGAAAAGCTTCAAGACTGCCATCAGGGGTCGAGCTACAAGGGAAGGAAAAGAGCCGTTAGCCTTTCACAAGGTATTGAACGACGAAAGCCTAGGTCTACGACTGCAAGCACGAGATGAATACATGAAACGTTTGGCACTTGCACGGCCCAATCCTCCCTTACTCGTCAACGGAGTGGTTATACCGAGGACGGATAACTGGTTTGAGCTTTTGAGTGCTCGGTTGTATGCAGATCTTCAGCTGGTACAGCAAGCAGTGTTTCAAGAAGCCATCTTGGAAGAATCTTGGGTTCCTGAGTTCTTCCTCTTCCAAGCTGTCAAACGGCGCAATGAGATGGTCTTTCCGGATAACGCCAAAGATGTTGAAATTGTTGATGTTGGCCAAATAGCCGTTGACTTCGCCGACAGCTTTGCACGCCTGCCTCGCCTGGCTGGGGCAGAAGCGACATTGTTGAGCGACCGTGCTCACCTTCTTGTTGTTGTCGACCTTGAATCCGAGACTGGCCGGACCTTGCTTTCGGAAGCGCTACTGTTCCACCAGCGAAATCCTGAGATAGAAATGCTCATCATTCACAACCCTGGTCCTGAATCACAAATCTCAAGTTTTGCCCGTGGTCTCTACGCGCTCTTACAGGAGGACGGTCGCGACCTGACAGTCGATAGCCTCGAGCAGTTACTCAAGGGCGATCTGAGCTCTTCTGCGGATGATCTGACAGACGCATCGGCCGAGTTTTGGAGTTCTCATGCAGATTTACTCCAGACGTTATCATTTTCAGAAGGCCAAAATGGGCTGTGGCTCAACGGGCGTCTCTTAGGACCCCTTGACCAAGGTTTCACCTCTGTCGACTTCGAGGCGTTGCTTGAGTTCGAAAGGAGAGAACGAATAGCACCGGTTACGACAGCCATCACTGGACTTGCGCTGGAAGACCGATTTACCGGGGCTCTCGACCTCGCAAAGATTACCTCGCTTGTTGCTCGATCTTTGAAGTCTGACTTGCCAGAGGGCTTGAGAGAATCCGCGCCCTGATCAGGATGGAACGCTTCAAATTCTGGAATGGCACTCATACGTCTATTAAGATATCGAACTCGGACGACATTAATATTCAGATTGTGGCCTCGATTGATCCCGCCTC
Source organism: Fonsecaea monophora (assembly GCF_001642475.1). Taxonomy (NCBI): domain Eukaryota; kingdom Fungi; phylum Ascomycota; class Eurotiomycetes; order Chaetothyriales; family Herpotrichiellaceae; genus Fonsecaea; species Fonsecaea monophora. Next base: position 111,838 of record NW_019173970.1, on the reverse strand, counting down.
TGAGCTGGTTCAACAGTGGGTTCCGATTTTGGAGAGCCTGTCACGGCTGAATGGAGTGAGCGTGCAGATCTTCTTGAACCCGAAAGACAGAATGACCGAGCTGCCAGTCAAACGGTTTTTCCGGCAAGTCATTAGTGCAGAGCCCAGTTTCGACTCCCATGGTTCCCTATCCATCCCCAATGCATCGTTCAGTGGTATCCCCAAGGATACGCTCTTCAACCTAGGAATGGTTGTGCCTCCATCATGGTTGGTGGCGCCCAAGATATCCATCCATGATTTAGACAATATCAGGCTCAGTAACCTAGCCGAGGGCGAGAATATCGACGCTGTCTATGAGCTTGAGCACATTCTCATTGAAGGCCATGCAAGGGACGTGACTAGTGGTCCACCACCTCGTGGCGTGCAACTACTGCTGGGAACTGAGGACGAGCCTCATTTTACAGACACCATCGTCATGGCCAATTTGGGATACTTCCAATTCAAAGCCAATCCTGGATACTGGCAAATTTCATTGAAACCAGGGAGATCATCAAAGATCTTCAACATTGATAGTGTTGGTCCCCATGGTTACTCTGCTCAGCCGGGCGACGAGACCACATCAGTCGCTTTGCTCTCCTTCCAAGGGCTGACTTTATTCCCTCGGCTTTCCCGAAAACCCGGTATGGAAGAAGAAGATGTCCTGGAGTCATCTGCGCTTGGAGGTGCCATGGACTACCTTAACAAGGGAGCTTCCTTCGCATCTTCAGCACTTTCCTCGCTGGGCTTCAAGAAGACGTCTTCGAACGCCGACATCAACATCTTCTCAGTGGCTTCGGGCCACCTTTACGAAAGGATGTTGAATATCATGATGGTGTCGGTCATGAAGCACACGAAACACAGCGTCAAGTTCTGGTTCATTGAACAATTCCTGTCACCATCGTTCAAGAGTACTCTGCCCATACTTGCAGAACACTACGGCTTCGACTACGAGATGGTGACTTATAAATGGCCTCACTGGCTTCGAGGTCAGAAGGAGAAGCAGCGGGAAATTTGGGGCTACAAGATCTTGTTCTTGGACGTGCTCTTTCCACTGGATCTAGACAAAGTCATCTTCGTGGATGCTGACCAAATCGTGCGCACAGACATGATGGAATTGAACAAAGTGGACCTGAAGGGAGCTCCTTACGGCTTCACGCCCATGTGCGACTCTCGCACCGAGATGGAAGGATTCCGCTTTTGGAAACAAGGATACTGGGAGACATATCTCCGAGGGAAACCCTACCACATATCGGCCCTCTATGTGGTTGACCTCAAGAGATTCCGTCAACTTGCCGCTGGCGATCGCCTCCGACAACAGTACCAAGCACTGTCGGCTGACCCAGCCAGTCTCTCCAACCTGGACCAAGACCTGCCGAACCATATGCAACACAGTCTCCCCATCCACAGTTTGTCTCAGGAATGGTTGTGGTGTGAGACATGGTGTGATGACGCCAGCTTGGCCAAGGCCAAGACGATTGATTTATGTAACAACCCACTCACGAAAGAACCCAAGTTGGACAGGGCGAAGAGGCAAGTGCCTGAATGGACACTGTACGACGAGGAGATTGCAGGAGTCATTCGGGCGGCAAAGGAGCAGGCGTCGGCGGTCACGGACAACAGTGAGGGTTTGGAGGACGCTGCTGATGGCGAAAACCTAGAAAATGTTGAAAGTGAGCGTATCCGGGATGAATTATGATGATGTTGTTGTGTATCTTGCTTTTGCTTGACATTGGGGGAAATACCAAAATCTGTGGATAGAAACTTATAGAGCTAGCTGTATACTACTATACTACCACCACATGAAAAAAAAGAAATGGCGATTTTAAAGATTCATATATACCTCCCTCTGATTGACTGAGTGAATGACTGAGGAAGTGAGGAAGTGAGGAAGTGAGGAAGTGAGGAAGTGTAGAGGACCTGGCCACTCTGGAGCATTGCCGCAGACAGGTCTAAAACACCGGGTACGGACGGCAGAGGAAAGCGAGAGTACCGAGTCACATACATCAGAGCACCCGCTAATGCCTGTAGCACGTGTTCCCACCGAGTAGGAATTTTCGTTCAAGAGGGTCAAGAAGGCAAGGAGTCAACGGTCAGGAATCAGGACCCAGGACGAGCCAAGCAAAGGTCAAGGAAAGGCCAAGAAGACGTCTACATAGGTCATGGTCAAGGTGTCTCGAGAGGGATAGGTGCTTGGGAAATTAGATACTCGCTAGGTATGTAGGTAGGTAGGTAGCTAGGAAGTCCTGAAGTACAGACTCTGTACCGAGTGAATGAATATACGGGGGGGGAGAGTAACTTGACTTGGCTGGACTCGGCTTGACTCGACTCGACTCTATGTGTATGTAGAATACGGTGTGTGGGGGTGGTGGTGGTGGTGGTGTCCATCCCCTCATGTCATATAGTAAGTACCAGTATCACATCATATTCTATCTGGCTATCTGACTGTGTTGCCGTATACACCGGCTTCAGATTGATACTTTTCTCTCTTTTCCTCGGGGTGACTTCTGGTCCTGAACTTCCCCTTTCTCCTCTCTCCCAGTGACGAGGTCACGAATGTCCCAGGTATGGATGTATGTGTGTGTGTATGTATGTATGTATATATGGGTGGTTGTTGCGCTTTTCGGATTCACCAATCATCTCGGATGAACAAAGGTCTTTGCAGGCGGGTGGCCGAGCGGGTTGGGGCGTTCGGTTCGCTGAGCCAGCCCTCGTCCAAGCCCTCCAGTCCCTTCCTGGAAGATGAAAGACACGTAAACAAGACATCACTACCTGATCCTCGCGGCCACTCGGTTGGTCATGTACTTGCCAATGTTGCCGATGAACAAGCAGGCGATGATGGCGCACCCGCCAAACGCAATACTCGTCAGCCACACGTACTTGAGCGACTCGGCGTACGCCCAGCGGGACCCGACCGCACCCGCCTCGATAATGTCCGGAGTGACACCGGGGACGGTCGTAAGATTGGTGGGCGCGGTCAGGTACGTCTCGACGAAACGGGGAGCGGATGAGAGCGGGAGTCCCGCGGCGACAGCGTACTCTGCAATGTACGCGGGGAGTTTCGGCGTGAGTTTGTTAATGAAGACATTGTAGTAGATGGCGTAGCCGATACTCCCACCCACGGCGCGGATGGTGAGCGACAGGGCGACACACGTAGCGATCGACGTGTCCGGTGTCACGGTGATAGCGACGGTGGCTGCCGGGACAAGAACAGCGCCGACCCCGAAGCCAGTGATTGTCCCTACACCAATAGCGAGACCCTCCCGGTCGGGAGTGATCGCAGCAATAGCGCCGCCAAAGGCCGCTATATCACCTTGCTTAGTTTGAGGCAACGATGCGCAGGCAATCGAGAAGTGAGGGAGGTGGGAGAGTTATGTGGTGATGGGGGAAAGGGATCCTTTCTAGGAAATGGGTCAGGGAGACGTACTCATAATAATGCAGCCAGCAAGGAGGATCTCTCGGTTGTGTCCCTTAAACCAAGACAAGGCAGCGTTCGCAAAGACCGCACCAAAGGTGGTGGACAACCCGGGACCGAGACCCCGAAGACCAACATGGACCGGATCAGGTTCAAAGACCGTGCTGTACACCAGGGGGAAGAAGTTCAGCATGGCGTAAAAGTTCATGCCTGTGGTAGAAAGAAACACCATGTCAGCAAAACATTTTCACTCTTTTGATTCATGGCCCAGTTGAGCCAGGATCGGGAGAGTCTTCTTTTACCTGCAACAAAGGCGATTCCATAAGCCATTCCAACAATTCTTTGTCCTGAAAACATCTCATGCGGCACCATAGGTTCTTTGCAGTACTTCCATTCCCAAATGACAAAGGCGGCGATGAGAAGAATGCCAATGATGAGTTGTACAATGACATATGCGCTCTTCCAAGGGTGAGAGTAACCTCCGGCTTGAAGAGCGACCAGCCTACATCCCTGGTCAGCTATGAGACGACGTGAGCCAGACAAAAGGGAACCTTACACAAGCGTCAAACCCATAATAGACAGAGCTCCACCAATGTAGTCAATCTTCTTTAGAATGGCTTTGGCTTCCATCCCTTTTGCTCGGGTCTGGGACTCTGGAAAGTAGACGGCGAAGATGAGAACCCACCAGACACCGTTCCAGATCCTATACATCTGTCAGTCCTGCTTCGACACCGATGTCGCGGGACCAGGACCAAACTTACACGCAAATCCACATGCCCCATCTCCAAGTGTGGTAGGTCGATAAGAGCTGAGCGAACAGCAGATATGGCGTAAATGGGAGCACAAAAGCTGTAACGAGAGCAAGGTAAATGCCTCGTTTGTTGACAGGCACTAGCTCAGAAGTCCTATAGACGCCTTTGTCAGTTCCCCTCGGATCGATTTCTCGTCAATGCATCATTCCTTACCCGGCAAGCGCAGTCAATTCACCAATCGCGGCACCGCCGCCAGCAAACGCCATACCGACAACCCCTTGTCCGAACTTATGAGCAGTACCGATAATGACACAGCCCATCATCAGCGAGACGCCACCAACAAGGGTGATGAGCCGACGGCCGAGAAGATCTTGGAGATAGCCGCAGAAAGGAGCAACCGCAGATAGGGTGAGTGCATAGGCCACGGTTAACCAGGCAGATGCCTCCGCTCCACCAATATCTGCTGCGATGAATGTGAGGGAACCGCCCACAAAGTAGAGGGGAATCTGAGAGCCAACATAGAGCCCGCTAAGAGCAACCGTGGCAACGAAGGTCTTCAGCGTCCATACTGTCTGGGTTTGATACTCTGGTGTCGTCTCGCTGTTGGGTTCAGAGGAAGATCCACTTGCAGTAGCCAATTCGTCTTTGGCATGCGCCTTCTCGTCTTCGGTGTGAGCGTGCTCTCGATGCTCTAGCATCTCTTTATCATGGCGGAGCTCAGCATCATGTTGCACCTCATGTTCGAGCTTGTCGGTGTTCTCCGGCGGTACGACACTCATGATGGCCTTCTCAATAGGAACCAGCAAACTTGAAGGGTTGAATTTTCAGGAGGAGAGAAGCTAGCGGTGCTTTGAGAAGGACAGACTGCGATGCCATCTCGATGTCGATTAAATACCCCTGCTGTCAAAGTGCCACGGCTCCCCGCTTCTTGGGTCGAGGCCCTACGATCCCAGCCCTTTGTAGTGCCGGATGCCTCGGTCATGATGTGAGCCAACAAGGGTTGCAATCTGGGGTTTTGAACAAGGGATTCAGTTGGTCATAATGCTGGAGGACGCGAATGTGATCTGGAGGCCATTTGACTTGGTGCAGGGATAAATGTAGCAACCCCTTTGTCATTGGCTGGTTGGGAATATGCTCCTGGCAATCATGCGCAGGCGAGTCAGCGGTTCTGAGTAGGAGCATGCAAATCGATCTCTTGAATCCCCAGCTTGTCGTCCTATTCGCCCCACTTATCAAATAAACTTGAGACTCCGGATTATTCCCCGCAAATTACCACGACTCTGCGGGAGGTCACCAACGTGGAGCGCCCGCGAGCCAAGTAGGGGTTGTTGATCATGCCACATTGAGAAGTGTGTAATAAGGCGTCCTTGACGTTGGAATTGCCTGCAAGGGATATCCCAACCACCTCGGTTAACTGTTTTGGATCTGGTCTGCTTCGGGTCATCAAGCGAGGGTTCAACCTCAGCAATTTGGATTCCTGGCATTGGCACTGTGGTTACCCTCCCAACGGGAATCAAATTATTGCCTCGTACTGTCGACTAACCTGTAGTAGTGGCGGGATTCTTTCCCATGGCCGAACGCAGGGAAAATACCCAGGACGTTTCTTTCAGAGCATTGACATTCACGCCGAGTGAGCTCGTGAATGTCGCCCACCAGGGGATGTCTTGCCAAGATGTTGTGATGCTGGGAATCAGACAAGTATCCAAGAGGCCAGCGGAAGATGGCCGCGTAGGCACTCTTGTATGGTAGATGGATAGACTGACATGTCGCGGCACTCGTCAAACGTGACTTTTGCAAGAGAGGCTTGGGAACACGGAATTCACCCTTTCAGACAATGGCTTTCCTTGGATAGACTAGTCGTTGCGAAACGAAAGCTTTTCGTAAACCTCGGTCGACCGAAGATCATATGGTGGAAAAACCGCGGTGAGTGCTGTCCTTTGCCCAAGCTTCATACAAGCCCTGCTTCCTCTGATCAAGATGGAGGATCGCTTTTGTGTAATGAAGGAAGGAGAGAGGTCTCGACAGCTTCCTTGTACTTTTTCCGACCGATAATAGGCATCATCGTGGAGCATGGATCGTTGTTCATCCGACGCTATTCTGCTTTGGGCGGCATTTCCCGATCTGGAATCCCGGGAAGATCCATTGATGTTGCTCCCGCCGGTGCTGTACGTCTACCAATTTTGTCCACAAGGCTCGGTGAGTTTGAAACACAATTGGAATGTAGGCAGCATCATTCCCGCTGTTGTGACTGGTGAAGGGTGAAACCTCCAGCCCCTGAAGAGGGCGCCGACCCCGAAGAAACATGCTCAGTCTCGAAGTGAATGCTCCGTTGACTATGGGAAGATGCATTATAAGAACACGCATGGCCCTTTGGACTTTGAGAAGATCTTCATTGCAAGAAGAACAACAGCAACCAGAGTTCGAATTTTCCCAGCAGAAACAACATGGCCGCATCCTTTGATCTGTCCAAGCCCAACCGCACCATCCACGCCGGGGTGATTCTTCTGAACGCGTACGGTTGTCAAGCCTACAGAACTGTCAGGTTAAACTAACTTCGGGCAACAGGGAAACGGAGATTCTCGATGTGGCCCCCATTGACCTGTTGAATTCAGTGTCCAAGAATTTTGTTCAGACCCTGGAAGAGTTTGCTCTGCCTGGTATGGCTGCCCAAGCTCTCGACATTGATTTCCATTGGGTCAATCAGACGGGGAAAACTGCCAAACTGACAGGCGGTGTCTCGGTCCAACCAACCGTGAGTCTGGCTCCGAATCTTCCTTCGGATCATGCTCCTCATCGTTGACGCAGGATGACTTCTCGACATGCCCACCACTTGACATAGTCCTGATGGGAGCTCATTTGAACGGGTATAATCCCAATGAGGTGGAGCTAGACTTCGTGCGTAAAAGTTACGAGAACTGCTCGGCCTTCATCACCATTTGCGGCGGATTGCAGGCTGCATTCCAGGCGGGACTGTTCAAAAACAAGACTGTGGCCGCACCTCGATTCATGTTGGAACAGCTTCGCGCGACGGGCCCTGAAACTACTTGGGTGGAGGAGCGCTGGCATAGGGACGGCAAGCTCTGGACAAGCGGCGCTTTGCTCAATGGGCTGGACCTCATGCGTGCGTTCGGGACAGAGTATTGGGGCGGTGAGGGCAGCTTGATCCAGTTTGCGTTCGACAGCGGCCACTGGCCGTTGAGAGACGTTCAATATAGAGATGCTCCAACGAAATATTGAGCGTGAGTGGCTCGTGCTTGTCGGCGAGGGAGAATGAGCAAGGGGCCGAGGGGCGCAGGGCGGAAATGGGATTTGACTGTGTGTCCAAGTGGTGGTACGGTGGTACGTCCTAGTGATCCACCGTAGCATTAGTACGGCGGATGTCTTCCTCATAAGCCGCAAGTGGATTTCCACACGCAGGCAAATTGGTCCGAAGGAAGAACCTCCGTCTGATCCGATATCAATTCATCTGCCTGTATCGAGTACTTTTCCGCTCTAAACTTACAAAGCACATTGGCCTCTGCATCCTACTTAGTGGCATTTTGGCCTTGAAAGTACGTACGGTTCGACTACACCCGGACCATTGGATCTTACTTTAGGGCCCGCAGCCGGAGCTATGTCTGAAGATCTGGAACGAGGAAAGTAGTGCTGCCTCGTGTTTCCAGGACCTCTAAGAAGCTTGCCATTATGGTAGACAGCCAATGCGGGGAAGACGCCTCCGAACGTCTCCTCAGCCAGCACAAGGAAGCCGTGTCGCGCGTGTCTGACCGAATTGCCAGCTTTCATGCCCGCAAAATTCCCTTTCGCATCTTCCATGGCAATACCAACTCGACTCGCCTCAGCGACCGTACAAGAGACGCCACCGTCGACATCTCCACTCTTGACCATGTCATCTCGGTCTCGCCTTCGAAGCGTACTTGCCTCGTTGAGCCCAACGTCCCTATGGATCGTCTGGTCGCTGCGACCCTGGAGCACGGCTTAGTTCCCCCCGTCGTCCCAGAGTTTCCAGGCATCACGGTTGGAGGTGGATTTGCGGGGACGGCAGGCGAGAGTAGCAGCTTCAAGTACGGCTTTTTCGACGGGACCGTGACCTGGTTCGAGGTGGTCCTCGCGGACGGAGAAGTCGTGACGGCCTCGGAGACGGAAAGGGCAGACTTGTTCCATGGGATGGCCGGCACATTCGGCTCAATGGGTGTCATTACCTTGTTCGAGATGCGATTGATCCCGGCCAAGGAGTTTGTCGAACTGTCGTATATCCGGGTCGGCGACATTGAACAAGCACAGGAGGTGATCAAGCAGGTCTCAAAGCAGGAAGGCGTGGATTTCGTGGACGGGATAATGTTCGCTCCGGAGAAGGGCGTCGTGCTCGCAGGCCGCCTCGCCAACCGAGGCGAGAAGAACCAGGACCTGCCGATCGTGACATTCACCAAGCCGTGGGATCAGTGGTTTTACCTCCACGCAGAAGAAAGAATGGACAGTACCGAGATCACAGGCCCGGGACCTCAATCACCGTCATCACCGTCCCATCCCCGCGACTTGATCCCCTTGAGAGACTACCTCTTCCGTTACGACCGTGGCGCCTTCTGGACCGGCCGCTTCGCATATAAATACTTTTGCATCCCCTTCACACGCACCATCCGCTGGCTGGCGGACTACTTTATGCACACCCGCATCATGTACCACGCCTTACACCGCTCCGGCCTGTACCAGCACTTCATCATCCAGGACATGGCTCTCCCCAACAAAAACATTCCTGAGTTCTCTCACTGGCTAGACCGGGAGTTGCCGCACATCTATCCGCGCTGGCTGTGTCCCTTGAGGCATGGGACCAGCGTGAGCATGAACCCCCATCTACGGAACCGGCCTGTGTCATCCGCGGAGCCCAGCCCGACCTCAACCTCGACCTCAAAGACAGACTCAACCCCCGACCCACGGAGCAGTGAGGGCGACGATGATGGAAGTGATGACTTTGACAACGCGCTCCTCAACATCGGCGTCTGGGGCGAAACACCCCCCAACACGCTCCACGTCACGATCAACCGACTCATCGAGAGCAAACTCAAATCCCTGGGCGGGATGAAGTGGCTGTACGCCCAGACGTTCTACACCGAGGACGAATTCTGGTCCATCTACGACCGGAAGTGGTACGACGGCATGAGGAAGAAGTACCGCGCCGACGGCCACATACCGAGCGTCTACGAAAAGGTTCGGACGAGGGACATATTCGAGGTTGACGATGACGGCAAGGTGCTCCGCGACGCGGCCCTGCCGGTGGAAAAGGGCGTGTGGAGCATTTGGCCCATTGCGGGCGTCTACGGGGTCTTGAGCGCCTTGAAAGGTGGCGATTATCTGCGCAAGCGCTAGCAAAAGGGTGAATCCTCCACGCGCCTTCTTCGGGGGTTGTTGGCTGGATTTTGATATATCAAGACGTTGCGAGTCGTTGTATAATGACCCACCAAGTCAAACATATATAGAGATACAATGGAATTTAGAAGTATAGATAGACGGGTTGATAGGTTGGTCTGGTTGGTTGATTGGCATGTCGGCTGGTCAGTCGGCTATATCCACCGAGTCCTCTCCTCCCAATGAGCATGTATATACTCGGTATGGCCAGAATCTTGAATCTCACGGCATTCAGGTCGTTTGGAGAGGTCATTTTCTTTAGACGTTCCGAGGGGGCAGAGTCTGCTGAGGTGTTGTTGTGAACACGTACGAAAGGGTCATTCATGGCATACATACATACATTCTAATACTGCATAGGAAGAAAACTCTCTGTTACGCCCTCCATCAGAACTCGTCCTCTTAAGCAGGTCTCATGATTTGTCCACTTCTCCTTGTAACCCGAGAGTCTTCCCGACATCTATCAACTCTCTTCGGAAATGTGTAAAGTCTACACGACCATCCGCGAGGGTACAGTTTTGAGACCCCTTGTAAAGACGGTCTTGCCATTTTTTTGGACATCTTCTGGAGGTGCTGATAGTCCGCCAGGCGCGGGCGCGGGCGTGTGATGAACTGGAACAGAAGGGCTCATTCGATGCAGCAGCCACGTCAACGTTGGCCCTGTACTGGGCCCATCTACTAACTTTCAAGGGTGGTCACCACAGTGGTCGCCACATAGGCAATACCAATGATCGGCCTGTCAACCGATGAGGCACTCCATGGGTTTCAAGCAGGCTTTCGCTCAGTGGCCTTCCAATGGTAGTCAACCATTTCTATTTTACACTTCCTACCTCCCTGTCAGTTATTGCTACAGGTGAAATGGTTGGCTCTCGATGACACATACGTTCCATCCCTGTAACGAGTTGCCCTGCAACGAGGCTCTTGGAGATTGGCAGGAGTGCTGAAATATTGAATTGTTCGCGTGTGACCAGGATTGCCGTGTAGTTGGGGGCGATCATCCCAGGATTGGCTGCTTGTTGGCCGCCAAGCTTTTAGGCACTATCCTCCCGCTTGTGGGTTTCACGGGTCGGCGGCTGAAGCAGATCGCTAGTTCGCAGCTTTCGAGAGCAGCCTGCAACCACAACCACGCCTCTTCAGTTTCATGTGCTATATATGGTGGACTTGTTCTCCATTCCACCCATATCAATAGTCATGGCAGCCCGTGTTGCAAAACAGGACACAGGCCGAGCGCAAGTATATCACGACAAAGCTGGCCGCGAGCAGGTCAAGCTTGATGTTCAAGCCGTAGGAAACACCTCTCATCATTTGGAAATCGACCTAACTTAATGACCATAGGTAAACGGCACTATTCAACCCGAGACAAGGGCGAGGAGAAGAACGCGACTGATCACCGGAGAAAGAGCCGAAGAATACAGAAAAGCCGTCAGTTGCTCTCGCTCTATACAAGTTCCCTACCTCGTTACCGCGTCACTGACCGCGTTGCAGCCGACCATCTGCGCCCGCAAAACTCGAATGTGAATGCCAAGATCTCCCACAAGGGCCAGCGTTCACAAGAGGCACAAGCTGCGAGCCATGAACGAACCGCAAGCAAAGGACAGAGGCGGCGATCACAGAAACCAGCCGTGAAACAATACCCCCAAGAAATCCCTCCGCCATTCATCTCTCAGCCGGCCGGGATAAAACGGAAGCGCTCGCACGACGCTCAAGCTGGGGCTGGAGCCGAAGTAGACGACTCCCAACTCGAGCACCTTACAAAACAGATGAGGAGAAGTACTCCTCCCTGCCTCGAGCACCCTGAGGAGGACTTACCAAAACTCCTTGAACCTAAAGTAGAAGCTGGTAAGCGAGAAGGCGTACGGCCTTCAATACAGCCCTCAAGACTCCCCTCCCCCAAAGACCAGCTCTCTGAGAACAACTTACGCATAATCAATGCGGAAATGAACCCCGTAGCCGACAATGCTCCAGTTCTCAACCGGACCTCGTCACGACGTTCCATAGTCCCGTCGGAAGCGGGCACAGTCCAATCCCAGCGCTCTTCTAACACCAATGCCTTCTACCGCCACCAAAATCTTTTAGCTGTCCAGATCCATATCCACGCTAAGCCGCCTGACTTCATCGAGGCCGCGACCAATCGCATTGTTAACGCTAAAGTCTCCAAGCAGCGCCGGGCTGAACTCCGCGTCATAGCTCAAGAATTCAGTAATAGCTGCCTCAAAAATGTCAGGGCTCAGTCTGGCGAGGATGACTTTATAAATCCACTCCATACTGCCCTCAAGGCTCTGGGTCTCAAGAACCTCTGTATCCATAAAAAAGCCGAGTGGAGAGAGGAGCTTCAGCCTACAGTCCCGCAGCAGTTGCATTTCAGTTCGAGCTTCATGGCCGGTGTCCAGCAACTAGAGGTTGACGACGTCTCAGCCTGTCCGAGAGAACGCCAGCAGCAGTCCACTGGCGAGTATGTGTCTCCCGATTCATTTCAAACCAACGCACCCACCACTCCGCCAACCAATAATTCTCCCGAATCGAACACGATGCCTCCTGAGGCCCCACCTGCCCTAGAGAAAGGGGGGATCGCTACCCGATTAAAAATCCCCGGCCCGACCTCTCAATAGGCACTGATCTCACGGCTCTCATCTCTGCTCTCTCGGCGCAGAAACTCAACAAGGCCAAGGCCGCGGCATTCATCCACTGGCTCCAGAATGAGATGGTGCAACACGAGCCAGAGGGGCCGCTTGAACCAATGCTACTCTTAGTACCGGCGCCACGCGCTTTAGATCTCGCCTTCCCGTTTGCTGTTGTTGAAGGTAAGGCTTACTCGACCGGTAAACAAATTTTCGAGGCAGAGAATCAAGCTGCGGTTTCTGGGGCTTGCGCGCTCAAGATACAGCTTGATCTAGATAGCCTGGTTAACAGCGGAACGATGAGATCTGGTGCTCTGCCTAAATCCTCGAATGCCCATCCCCCGCTCTTCTTCTCCATCACCACCCAAGGTCCCATCCACGAGCTCTGGTACCACTGGACCGTCTATGAAGACGGTGTACGCAAGTTCGAATCGAAGCTTCTGGATAGTTGTAATGCACTGGTGCTGGAGCGAGGGGAGGACTTTGTGGTCAAGCTCAATAATGTGGGCAGTTGGGGTACAGGGCCATTTGTGAAGTCACTTGTAGAGCGTCTAGGACAGGTAGCAGTGAAGGCAGAGACTTAGTCATCAATGAGTCATCAATAGATGGTGAATCGAACAGTCGCGTGGGACACGGCGAAACAGAGGATTCGACGTCGGAATCTCGACACGAGTACTTTCCATTTCCATCCTTGGACCTGAGCGTGGCCGTGAGCCTCGCCGCTTCAACTCTCAGGCTCTATGTTAAGCTTCGCTGTGGGTGCCAAACCTTGATCTGCCAAGGCTCGAATGTATTCCCCCTTTCCGCTTTTGGAGTCCTTACATCTCTCATTGTCTACACCATGCTTTGCGCGGATGAAGGCCCTGAAAAGCAATGCTGTCGCGATGCCTGATGATGGGGCTAGTTCTGTATTGAGAAGTGTTACGGAATGGCTCAACAACAGCTCATGTACTCCTCCCATCAGTGAACCTTTAACGGCCATCGAGAACTGTCAGTCGCGTTTTGTGAATGCGGACATCCAAGGAGGGCAACTGTCGAAGAAGCGCAAGAGATCGCCAGGCTCTATGAGCACAATGAGCGATCCTATTATGCGATCTCCTCCGAGATCCAGCAGTAGCACGACTTCCAGTCGAAGTCGCAGCCCAGTGAAACGGAGAGCAGACTTCGATATAATGTACCCCCGGATCACGTTCAATGAGGACAAAAGGACGTTCACGGACGACGATTGGGAACTCCCTGACAGTATGAGGAAGGCTGCAGTGAATATACCCAAGGAGATGCGCGAGGATTTAGAAAGACATCCTGTTGCTAGACGGAACTTGAATCAAGTTACGTGGCAAGAGGATCATCGCCATTCGCTTTCCGAGATCCGTGACTTCTGGATAAAGTCCAGAGCATTGAAGAAGCGGCAACTATATGTTCGAAAGAGGGTCGGTCGGAGGACTCTTGGAGTGGTGATGTTGTCCTCGAAATCATTAGACTGGCTCTCAGCTGGTCGGGCTTGAGAAACAAAGTGATGTTGGCAAATCTGTAAGTGGTCTCTCGGTGCGCATAGTTATGCTGATATTTGTAGTAAATCCGTCGGTGTGGACCAGCCAGCCCTTCTCCCTATGCGTAATCTCCAGCGCGTCGTCTCCAACAAGATTGACTATGGTCTGTGTCTGCAACCTGACGCTGAGGAGGAAGTTATGATCGAGAACGTCCTTCGGAATATGAGCGACGAACTGCCTAGCATCAGTCAGTCAGCTGTTCCTATGCTTCGCAAACGAGCCCTCTTCTGCAACCTGGAAATCAAAAAGCCCTATGGAAACAAAGATCCAGTACCGCAACTTGGGGTGTGGTCGATAGCAGGATTGACAAAATTGTCGAACCTGGCGCGAGAGTCCCACATGAAGATCGGAGGAACTACGATGCTCGAGGATCCGGAGGTGCCTGTTTTTCCGAGCTGGAGCGTGGAAGGCCACCGGTGGCAATTCTACCTTGGAAGGAGATGCTCATCTACGGAAACAGTAAGTTGTCTACACGACTTTAAATCCCAGAGCTGACTCTCTTAGGTCATTCAAGGACCTTTTTGGAATTACGATACCAGTTCAGTTGTCGAGATTATATTTATTGTGAATACCTTGTGCGAAATACTTCGCTGGGGTAACACGACCTTTCGGAAATGGCTGCTGACAGTTATATCTGGACTGCAAACAGATTGATATTGATGTCTTGGGGGCCTCCCTCCCGGGGGGGAGGAGGGGGCCATTCTCTTGTTTCTAGTAGTTTTCGAGTCGCAGTCATCTTCTGGAGCATTTAAACATTGGGTCACAAATTGGGTCAGATTGCGAATTGTATATCTCTCAGCACTACGAACGCCGAACGGAACGCCAGCTACCATACAGCGATTACATTTCTTCCTTCTGGGTTTGCAAGCCGCATATTCGGGTCGTCTTCGATCTACTCGTGATCAGGTGTTTCAGCTAAAACACTTCCCCTCGCAATGTTTCGCTATCTCTAACGTAGACAGCACTTCAAAATCGACCTTGGCCCAGATATACACTGCCCAAGTCTCACGGATTCTGCTGATGAACTCCGTCCAAATACGTCATGGTTACCACCACACAGGGCAACCGTTGGTTAAGGGCAGTACCAGGTAACGAGAGACCTCTTACGGACTTTCTTTGGCTCGCTCAGCTTGCGTTCCAGGTACATTAAGGGGAGGCAGCCACGTTGGCAAAAAGGCTAATAGTTTGAATCAATACGTGGCGAGAAGAGAGCAACTGTTATGATTAAACATATTAGATGCTTTGAATCGTGCCCACTTCTGTGGCACTTTATACCGTGTAGTCAAAACTCAATTGACCGGTGCACTCGCTCTACCTAGAATGGCGCAAGTGATTTCACCTTGTCTCGACGCATCCCTTCAGTGCTCTCTATTCCAGCTACCTCAAGAACGCGCCCAAGGCTCCGATCCCGCGACACAGAAGCCATTGTTAACCCCAATTCCGACGATCAGCGATGGTATCTCTCGACAATGATCAGATGGATGTGGTAGAAGCAGTCAGAGAAGGAGGCATCGAAGGCTGATGGAAGAACCAGCCCACTTTTCTAAAGTTTTCCCCGCACCCGGCCACATTGGTCGCGGCGCCGCTAAGTATAATTTGTAGCCGCATGGAACAGGTTCGCATAATTGATTACGTTGTTATTCTCGCTGGAGCCAGCGCTGTATCTGGGGTCGGAGCATATTGCAATGCGAGCCAGACGCTGCGTTTTGCCGAGAACGAAAATACTACGAGGTAAGGGATAGAGCGTGGTTTGGGGTATAATGTATCTAGTACACAAACTCGTATAGACACAGACGCAGAAACCAAACTAACAACCAACCGAAGAGGAAAATACAGGGAATGTAGATTAGATGGGCAACTGGACGGGGTTGGTTGGTGTGTGCTTTATCACCGTTCGTTCTGGGTCCTGGTGTCCTCAGGTATAGCCCTCTAGCCCTCTACCACTGGGACCACCAATTCGCAAAGGAAAGATGATGGCGGCCATAGCTGGCAGTTGGATGGGTTTAACGCGGGCGGGCGGGGTGGAAGGACGGATGGATGTGTGGAGAGAAAATGAGAGAAAGAGGGAGGGTGCCAGCTTGAGATGTGGTGTTCAAGCTTGCTGATCGAATGGCCGGTCATATGACCATATGTTTGATCGATGGATAGATGGCGAGCGAGAACGGATAAGTGAATGAATATGTATGTGAGTGGGGTAGGTAATGAGTATATGAGTAAGTAAGTACTTGATTTAAAGCGTTAACAATGTTAAAGAGTGAATTAAACACAAGTTTTAACAAATCACGGAAACCGATTCATCGTCCCCGGCGCAGCAGACATCTCAAACGGTCCCGCAGACCCGCCCACCACCGACGGGGTATGCTGCGCATCAATCTCCGATGGCGGCGGCGGACTCATGCGTGACTGGCGCTGCAAGAACGCCTCGATGCCGCCCACAACTCCTGGCGCCGCGGCCTGTGGTCCGGCGACGATGGCCGAGTTGGGGCTGCTCGCGCGCAGGGACATGCTTTCCATGGCACCCCCAGCCACGGACCCGTCGTGCATTTGGTACGGACCCCCGGCGACGGAGGAGGCGCCGAAAATGTCGTTGGACGGCGTGGACGGCCACGCAGGCGGTGATTGCGGGTGTGCCACTCCGGTGTTGGTCATCAGTTGCTGCGGCGGCGCTGGGTAGCCCTGTGGGAAGGTCTGGGAGTAAGGCGAAGGGTACGCGCCGGGGGCGGGGATGGCGTTGCCAAAGGCGTCGGTCGCGGGCATCGTGCTCACCGACATGTGCTTCTGCGTCGGTGACATGTAGCCGTAGTTGTTGGCCGGCGGGATGTACGCGGGCGGACTGTTCATCGGGCCCATGGCCGGGGTAGACGGCCCTGGTAGGCTCGCGCCGCCGGCCTCTTCCTTGTTCTTCTTGGATTTGGACCTGCGTCCGCACAGGTACAGTATGACGGCTGCCGCGATGACGGCGGCTGCTCCTCCTAGTCGCGAGTTAGCGTCCATCACCTAGCAAGGCTGTTCCCTTCAGAACTTGTGAGTGACTTACCGACTGCGATGCCTGCAATGGCACCCGTTGAAAGGCCCGAATGGCCTGATCCGCTAGCTGCCGGGGTCGTGGTCGCTCCAGCAGTTGATGCCGACGTCGAAGACGCAGTAGAAGTGGTGACTGTCGATGTGGCGGTGGCCGTAGCCGTGGAGGTAGAAGTGGTGGCAAACGGATCCTCTTCATCGGGCCAATTCTCCCCAGGTAGCAACATAAAGGAAGAGTCGGCCGCATACTGCTTCTGGGCTTGGATAGACGTGCTGGAATTGGGGTTGATGACGCCGACCATCTGGTATCCAATACATGAGTTGGGAGCACCGCAGTAGTAGAAGATGGGATCGGTGTCGTTAATGAGCACCGTCCATTTCGGTGGATCGCTGAGAATGGCGTCGACGGGGTGGAAACCAGAATAGAACCCGACTTTGTCCACGCCTTTGTCATTGATTCGCAGTCAGCTCCTCGCCTTTTGAGAGTTGAATCGCTTGTATATCCCTTACCTGTCAACTCATAAGGTATACATGGGTACATGTATTCTGCCCGGACCACCGAGTGGTTCAAAGGATAGAAGTCGAATTCTTTGACGACAGTATCAGCGTCCACACACATGCAGACTCGATCTCCTCAAGAACATACCAACATAATTTCCGGGAGAAACTTGCACCACATCTGGGATAAAAGTATGCCCTCCATTCCCAACGGCAATCGTCACCGTGATCGGCTGGGTGCTTGTGCTCGTAGGAGAGGTAGTTTCAGTGCTGAGGAAATCTGTCACCGTGGAGGTAGTGTCTTGAGCCACCACACCCGACAACAGGGCTGCGAGGACGAAGACTGGAATTCCCATGCTTGTAAAACTTGGATTGAGATAGCAAAGGCAGAGAGAGTTGCGAGAGTGATACAGAAGCACAAACCGTGATACAAAAAGTCAAAGGTAGGGGGACGGGCACCTGAAATCTCTGACCGTCGCGGCGTCGACAAGCCGTGGCGGCTTCTCTAGACCAGGACAGTAGCAACTGCGATAGGCATGGGAACCCTCACCTCCTCGTATTGAAGACAGTCCACGCTCCAAATTAATGCCAATGCGGCTGGACCACCGCGTCAAGACTTCCATGTCGGCGGTGCTAGCTGTCTCGAGGCGATTGCCACAGATTGCTCTCGTATTTCCATTCCACCATCCACCGGTTGGGTGTCGCATGGTTTAGGGCTGAAAGCCGGAGCAGCCTGGAATGGTCTAGGATACCGCAAAGAAACATGGATTGGTAGAATAGGCCGTGGCTAACCTTTGGAGGCTCTTGGCTCGTTATTGGCTTCTCGTCGGGTACGCGACAAAAGTCCTCTCTCAGTCTTCTCAAGGATACCCCGGGGAGTGGCAGGGCTGGACAGAACACGAAGGAAAAGTCTTGTTTTGTTAGAAAAGACAGAATTCCCACGCGGCGATGACCATAAAGCATCCAATGATCTGGAGCGAATTGGGGCCAGACAAACCAAAGTCGCTTAGCGAGCAAGAAATCAGCCATGCCATCTTGGCCAGCAGTTTGTTTGTCTCAGCCCTCGGGATCCTTGGAAAGGAGTCTGGCCCTTGCAACGGTAAATACTAAAGAGCCAAGGAAGGCTGAATACGAGGCGGGGGATGATATGAGTTGGCGGGTAATGGGACGACTGCAGAGAGCCGCAAAGCTGTGATTGAGGGTGAAATGGGTTTCCGCAGGTACCTGGTAGGTATTCGTGTGAGATCAGCGTTCAGCATCTGCAGTTCTGGTGGTGTTCCATTGCTGTTGAAAGAGGGAAAAGGAGGGAAAAGGAGGGAAAAAGAAATAATTCCCTTTACAAAGACGAAGTTCAGCTGCCAAGGCGCCTTATTGAGTCTGTCCCAACCAAGTCAGACGCCACAGTGGCCAAACTCGGGTAAACTACCATTAAATCTTGGATTATTATTATTGACGAGATCTACTATTGGACATGGTCAAGTTTAGGCCAGGGCGAGAGACGAGATCGTGGAGGATTTGTGGATTTGGTGGGAAAATACCAGTGCCTCTTCCAGTGTAAAGTCATCTACACCAACTTGGCCATACAATAGATTGTGCCGAGTAAACACTAGCTTTAGTGTGGACTTCATGCAGCTCCAGTGCTGCGACATCGATCTGCTGACCAAGACTACCCGGTTAATGCTTCTGTCCTCTTGTCTGGGAGCACATAGCCCCCTTCGGCAAACAGTTTCCCAGCAGTCTGAAGAATCTCAGCCACGTCTTCACCAAGCCATGTAGATATCAGCTCTGACCGGGTTGCTTCCATCTCCCGCGTCAACCCTCCAGCGACCTGCTATGCTTTAACGCCGATTCCATGACAAGAAGAGGTTAGGTCTTACCAGAATACATCTTCCACTCGCCGAAGCTAGACAAGTCTGTACGATTGCTTTTGCGACGTCGTCAATCGTGTTCGCCTTCAACCCCGAAGCTCTCCATTTATCCGAAAGCTTCGAGAATGTTGGAGTGGGAGTGTAGAAGGGGGCGACAGCATTCACTTTCACGCCGATCCTCCGTGCAGTCAGTTGAGATGCCCGAAGAAGACCAACCAGGCCGTGTTTCGAGGCAACATAAGCTCCGACGCCGCTGCTGCCAAAGTATCCGGAGGTCGAGGTGACGAGAATGACGGATCCTCGACAAGAGTCCTGGGCACGTGGCTTATTTCGCTGCATGTGGTACAGCGCCAGCCTCAGTGCTGTGACCAAATTAGCATATCAGTCCCGGCAGCTGTAAAGTATCTCTAGGGGAATGTCCGAGTCGTGGCGAGCTAAAAAAGACTTACTGTTCAGTGTCCCCTTCAGGTTGACATCCAGGACTCCGAATCCCTCGGTTGATTCCCGCAGTTCTCCCTCGCTGTCGACTGCTCCCAGATCAAACACGCTTTCGCTTTCCATTATCCCAGCATTGGCGATGACAATATCTACACGGCCAAAGTTCTCAATGGTTCGTTTGAAGAGAAGCTTCATTTCTCCCCAACGGAGAATATTCGTGGGGAAGAACATGGCGGTTTCGGGGTGTGACAGGGAGGCAATGAGCTCTTCGGCATCCCCAGCCGTACACGCGAGGTCTGCTATTATCACATTTGATCCGAGGGAAGAGAGGAGTTTGACGGTCTGGGCTCCGATGCCTTTGGAGCCTCCGGTAACGATAGCGACTGCGCCGACAAGATGTTGTACGGGGAGGAATCCATTGGCTAATGAGTCCATTGGCGCCTGCTGACAACGGACTTGACTAAAGCTGGGCGATTGAAGCTATCGAGGCACGAGTTGACGGGGGATTCATCCCTAGTACTTACGACAATATATCTGGGCCACGACGCCCTCAACGATCATGATCAGGCATCGCCATGACTGCTCTTAGTCCGAAGCTGAGAAATGTCCGAATCAATTGTCCGAGTGGGGAATTGTCGGCCGCAGCCTGCAGTGTATTCGGTACATCGAGAGAATCATCTTGGAATGACTCTCGGAAAATAGTTACTCTCAAGGAAATTCTGAGGGGGAGCATCATCACGTGAAAATGGCTCATAGTGGATCACATGATATTGAAGTTGGTCTAGACCTTATTAGGACTAATTTGTCCATTAGTAGCAACTAGCGCGTTTTCCTCGTCTCCTTCTCAACACTCACTTTACCTTGACATCAGATGCCTGTCTCGATTTCAACCTCGATGTAGATTCGGATTCGATGGACCATCGCTATATACTCATTCAATATCCGGTGACCGGTGATCATCGCTTCACAACTCGACTTCCTCTAGCAAACGCCCATCGGCAAACCAGACGTCCATTGCCTTGGCCATCGATTCAACATATGCCCGAGGAGAGTCGTCCGCCATGGCTTCAACCAAAAGATCTTGCGACATTTTGTTGGTGCTGTCCGCCCGCCCCATAACTCGCTCCTCATACTTGCGCACTGCTGATTCCAAGTCGCCCGGGTTTGCTCGAATGCAGAGGAAAAGGTCCAAGGCGTCTAGCATGGCAAGGTTTGCCCCTTCACCAGCAAACCACGACATGACGTGCATGGAATCTCCGATCAGGGTCAGCCCCGGTTGAGTCTCATAGTGCATTCCTAAGGGCATCCTGTACTGAGCCCTCGGGGTCCACTTGGGGTCCAAACAACGGATCACTTCTTTTAGGCGCTCATCCCAGTCGCTGTACACGCTCTCCAAGAGCATCGTCGTGGCTGTCTTGGGGTCTGTCCAGTCGATACCGCTTTCAGCCGCCCACTTCTCTGGCACCTTCAAACAGGGATAGACGCGAAGGCTCTCGTCTCCATTGCGCTGCATGAAAATGCCCTTGCCGTCACTGAGGGCAAACACAGTGCCTCGACCAATAAATTTGCCCAGCTCGGGGAATTTCTGGTCCAAATTTGAGATGCGACAGTCAATTACCGTGAGACCTGTATATACTGGCTTTGTGCTCGTCAACAACGATCGCACCTTCGACCATGTCCCATCGGCACCAACAATCAGATCGCCAATCGCAGAGGTACTGTGGTTCACGAAATGGACCTCATATCTTCCGTCGGCGTTTCGGACAATTTTGGAAACATGGTGATCCCACTTGAGATTCTGGGCGTCAACGGCATCGATCAGGATCTTTCTCAACTCCGAACGGTCGATCTCAGGGCGACCCTCGGCGTCAGGAGGCGCCTGGTGGAAGAGCCAGTCTTTGGCGTGTTTGTCCATGAATCTGTAGTCCTGGTCGTGATACCTGGCATATTTCTTGAAGCAAGTTTCGAGTCCAGCGACCTGAAGAGCACGTTGGCCTGAGTCGGGGTGCAGGTCGAGTGATCCTCCCTGGAATCGAGAACTGATGTTCGGTTCGCGCTCATAAAGAGTGAAAGGGATGGAGTGGTGTTGGAGGAGCGCGGCAAGAGTGAGACCGGAGGGGCCCGCGCCGATGATGATGATATGCTTCCCGGACATGTTGGAGGTGATTTGACAACTCCTCTTGTTTTATGATCTCATTTAGCCAAAGCTTTGTGTCGACGGTTTGATGAGGACCGCAACTTTATATTACGAGATTCTATGGCCGTCCAGGGGCATCCCGGTTGCTACGTCTCCGCAGCTTCGACTGAATCGCTGTCGCCGAATGTTCATATCTCAAAAAGCCTCGTCCTCGGCCTCTGACTCGGCTGCCACAGGGGTGCATCGAGACCAGCGGATAAAGCCGACCAGAACAGCTCGGACATTTCACAGGCAACATGAAAATACCGATCATCGAAAAACCGAATAACGTCTCGTGAGCCCCTCGACCCATCGGCCGAGTCAAAGCAAAACCGTTGTATGTCTCGGAGTACACCATCTGGCAATGCGACAAGTTCTATAGCTCTGCATCCTTCTCTGGCGAAACAAGAATTTTGTTGATCTACCGAGGGACTCCATCACCATTTTGAGGTTTGGTGAAGGGTCAAAACTCTCGAAAGCATGTCACCACTCAGCAACAGACAAGATGAATACGGCGGAAACTCTGTATTCACGATATTGTTTTGTTTCTGTCCTAGCAAGAGGAACAGTCTTTCACAGAGTGTCTCCGACTGCGCACCTGATAGCTCGGGCAACCTCTTCAGTGCAGCTAAGAGTGGGAAAGTGTCCTGCTTGACAAGTGTGCACATCAACCTTTTGACCGCTCTCCTCCTCGATGCGGTTGATTATAGACTCTTGAACCTGCATTGGCACTGCCTGGTCTTCCTTGCACACCAGGTACGACACCGGAATATTCTGATAGCCCGGATGAGTGAGTAGGCCTGTGAAGCTGACCGTCGAGTGCGGGAGCATTGTTTTGGCCAACTCGACTCCCTTTGCGAGAGGAAGATCCGAGAAATTCGTTCGAGCACAACCCACTGCTTCAGTCAACATGTAATCGCCCTGCAACACAGAGTTAGGAACACCTATCCTAGTCTGACAGATCGTGAGACACTCACTTCGACTCTGATGAATTCAGGCATGTTGTCACCCATCTGCGTGGCAATTGAACCCCCCACTCCCGGCACTGGGGAGCTGATATAGAACAGCCTCACGATGCCTCCTTTCATTTTGGACGGTGTGCGTTCAGCCTTCGTCACACCCTTGGTACTCTCGGTCCCGCATATACCTCCATATGAATGCATGACCAGCACAATTTCCTTGCCTTGGTCAGCCACCTTTGTCGCGAGAGACCTGATGTACTCTGCGTCATCGGCCATTGTGGCGGCTGGAAGTGGACTGCGATCGCCAACCGAATGGAGATCAACCACGACAGTCTCATAGCCGTGGCTGTTCAACGCTCTCTCCAGTCCACTGTATAGACTTGGTGGAGAGAATGAGGCAGGGACAACGACTATGACCGGCTTTGTAGTCTCTGGCTTGTTGGCGGTGGACATCTCGACTTGGGTTGAGATGTCGTTGCACCTATCTCGATGTGCTTGGGCAACAAGGTCGTAAAGACGCGGGTGCAGAACTTCCTAAGCAACAGGGTGCTCCGGTTGTGGAAAGATGGTGGCGAATTCGAGTGGATGGCAAGACTTGAAAGAACAATCCTTTCGTGATTCCAACTGAGAATGCCGACTACATGTTTTGCTTGCTGATGTCTCGGATTGTTGACTGTTTGAGGCCGAGATGGCGGACTCAAAATTCGGCCTCAACCTTCCGACTCGATCTCGGTCTTTTCAAAGTGCTCCCGCATCTCCCGAAGACATGAGGTCGGAGAATTGCAAATATTTCGACCACCGAGCTGAGATCGGTCTCGACAGCAAGCATGCTGGGCTCCTCTTGAGGCAGTGTTCTACCATACGAATCCACTGCAATTCCGCTTACGAAGCCAAAGAGCTCCCCGGATTGTTTAAAAGAAAGTCACAACCCCAGTTGTGAGTTTTCTCCGCAGAATCTCAACCCAGCTTTTCTCCACATTGAGCCTCTACCCCCCGGTGCTCCTTCATTACCCTCGGTCGTCGTTCTCTGTTGCACCATGGCGTTATCCCAGGATGCGCCGTTCACTGCGTCAGTTCTTGCTTCCTTTGGCCCCGCTGCTCCCGCACGGGCCAAGGAGATCTTAACATCGCTGATCCGTCACCTCCATGCCGTGTGTCGGGAGGTCAATCTCACAACCGAAGAGCTGTATATCGGACTGGACGCTCTCAACCGCTCGGGACGCATGAGTGATGCGAAACGAAATGAGACACTGCTCATATCCGATTGTCTCGGCGTGGAAGCGTAAGCAACCTCACAGCATCATGGTGTGCGACCTCTCTTTTCAGGACGTTGTCTGACCTCTCAAAAAGTCTAGTGGACGAAATCACGCACAGGATCCTCGCAGAAGAGGCGTCTACCAATTCTTGCATCCTGGGTCCTTTTTATCGAGCTGACGCGCCTGCCTATGAGAACGGCGACAGCATCATCCAGAAGTACCTCGGCGGCGAAGTTACTTGGTGTCACGGCCAGATTCTTGACGCCGATAGCGACAAGCCCATTGCTGGTAAGTCATCAACCACGAAGGCCATCGCTGTTTGGACGTTAGAACCAACGATATACCACACAGGCGCGAAACTGAACGTGTGGGAATGCGCGGCCAATGGATTGTACGATCAACAGGATCCAGAGCAACCTGACGGAAACATGCGTGGGATATTCACTTCAGACCACGACGGTCGGTACGGCTTCTACTGCATCAAACCGGTTCCCTACCCGGTGCCGTATGACGGGCCTGCAGGCGATATTCTGAAGCTGATGGACCGTTCGCCGTTCCGGGCCGCACACATTCATTTCATGGTCGAGAGCGAATCCCACCGTCGGCTCGTGACACAAGTGTTCCCCAGCGACGATGCGTATCTTGATCGTGACTCTGTATACGCTGTCAAAGATGACCTGATTATTCGGTTCGAGCCTGCGGGTTCAGAGGCACAGAAGGGACGGGGTGGGCGTGGTCTGCAGAGCGATGTCAAGTGGGAGGTGAAATACGACTTTCGCATCAAGAAACGATGATATTGAGGAAGTCTACTCCACAAAGTCATCGGCGACATTTAATAGTCTGTAGACAGAATTCTCCCAGACCAAGAAAAATCCCTGGTTAAAGCTGTTGTTTGTTAGTGGTGCAAGTGAGGACCGCCCGGCCCGGTCAGCCTTGCTCCTGAACGCCGCAGCCTTGTTCGTGGCTCGGCAATTTCGGACAATTGCAGGAAATGTCCGAATAAGCCGACAAGGTTTCGTTTCTCTACCACAACATCCTCCTGTTCTCTGAGTCACGATCGAACTGCGGCAGGAGAGCATGTGGTCGATGTGCGTCTGTCACCTTGAAGCACACGTCGTTGGAATGCCACAGTTTCCACACGTTGTGTGAGAGAGACAAAGGATCCGTGCCTGGACTGAATCAATCTCCTCGACTTCCTCTCCAACGTTTCACGAACGACCTCTCCTCGTGCGATAGCGTTGGACTGAACTTTGCTCTGCCACCTCCCCACGGGACCATAACTTCCCCTGCATACCATTGACGATTATTCGATAGTGAAGCAAGCCTTCGGGGGGTAGTGACACCTTGCCTCCAAAGATCATGGAACACCAAGGTGTCGCAGCATCAACAACACCGCACTCGACAATAGTGACAAAGGCCAAGAAACGGCGGCGTCCAGCTCTGGCTTGCATCGCCTGCCACCAACGGAAATTAAAATGCGGTCGTGAATTTCCCGCTTGCGAGAGGTGCAGAAAGAGCGGGTACCCAGAAGGCTGTGTATACCGTGAAAACCACCTGGTTCCGACTCCTGTCGGCGCAGGAAGACGCGCAGCTCGGGTGAGTACCGTCAGTGACTCGACTGCGTCGGATACCGCTACTCAAGAGAGTCTTTCGAGGCGTTTTCAAAACATGGAAACAAGGGCGACATTGCCCTCGCCCGCGCAGTCATCCCACGGACCAACGCGAGAAGTAGAGCAGGCTGAGCAGCTGCCGCTCCAAGAGATGACCATCTACAAAGGCGAGGATCTTCTCACCCGGTTTTACGGGCATAGTTACCACCGTAATTGGTATCAGCAGGTATCTCTTTCCTCACAAAATCACTCCTACTCGGCGAGCTCATGCTAAACCCCTCTGTTTTGTCATTGTGCCAAACCAGTTTGATCAGCTTCGACCGTACATCCAGCGCCTCAAAGCGCAGTGCCCCAGCATCAACATGCTGCGAGACGAGATTCAGGTCTTGAAAGCCAACGGGCACAAATTGGAAAGTCGACACAGTGGCGGCGCAGCGGACGCACCATGCGATTCTGAAATCAAGAGTCTGATTCCTGCTCGAGAATTGGCTGATGGGTTGATCAACCTGTATTTGACTCGGTTTGAAACCACGCACCGTGTTTTCCACATCCCGTCTTTCATCGACGAGTACCACAAGCATTGGACCAACCCACAGAGCACACGGACAATCTCTGCAATTCAGTTCTTGCTGGCAATGACAACAGCGCTAAGTTGCCGCGAGATTCTGGACTGCGAACTCCGAATCCGAGCTAAAGATGCTATCTCGCGCGAAACCGCCACAGCATGGATCCAAGCTTGCGAATCATGGGTGTCGCGAGAGACCACAAGAGCGCCCTCTCGCCATCTGACTATGTTGGCAACTCAGTGTCTTCTGGTCATCGCAAAGCGAGCAAACCACATACAAGCAAACGAAACCTGGACGACGACAGGCGCCCTGTTACGATCGGCCATGGCGGCCGGATACCACAGGGAACCGGACAGTCGAGCCCACATTTCCGTTTTCCACCGCGAGATGCGTCGTCGGCTCTGGGCCACCGTTGTCGAGCTCGATCTGCAAGCGACCATAGAACGAGGGATGCCGCCGAGCCTGCGCGAGGAGGATTTCACCTCCAAACCTCCTTTGAATATCGACGACGACGCCATTTCCGAGTCGGTACAAGAACCTCCAACTCCGAGTGCATTGGATGCTCTCACAGACACGTCTTTCCAAACACTGGCTTATCGCTCGATAGGTCCACGACTGCGGATTTGCGCCCTGGTCAACAACAGTCATCACAAACCGTTAGAGGTGCTCTTCGACGAGGCGATCTCCTTGGACGAGGACATCACCAAGGCACTCACAACGATTCCAACAGACTGGGCCAGCGCGCCTACGAGGCGTGATGACTGGAGCACCCAAAGAGCCTTCTACATCAAGTACATGTTGGACATGTTACTCCAGCAGCAGCTGGTATTGCTGCATATGCCCTTTGCGAATGCCAATCGCAGCACGCAGCCCAACCGATTCGGCCATTCACGTCGAGCGAGGCTCGAGGCCGCGACGAGTATCCTCAATTCTTTCAGGTTGCTCGTGGACCTGGGTATTATACACCGCTCGGTCTGTGACAACCGCCAGTTCCACGCCGCCATGGCCATCTGCCACGAGCTGTACCTGCAGAATGGAGTTTTTGGTAAGTTTAAGTCGAGTCTCTCACTCCTAGCTGCGAGCCATGTTTCACACATATCCCTATACCCGCTGCTACATGGATCTGATCGATCAACAATCCAGGATCCATTTTCACACCCTTATCACCCGCCTCGAACCTCGCCGAATGCTACATTTCCATGGTGGAATCCGTGTTGTCAATGACCGAAACCCGAATTACCGTCCTGGCCAAAGGCCTGAACGAATACTACCTCCTAACCATGGTCCTCGGCCTCACCAAATCGAGATTGTGGAGCGATCGCGCCCCGTCCTTTGCCGCAGAGGCGGTTGAGCGCCTTACAAGGGTCATGATCATTCTGGGGTCTATGCGCAGGTCCAAGTCGACGTTGACAGCGACAACGACAGCGACATCGTCGTGGCATGGACCCAACGCCGGTACCGCCGCTGCTGCGACTGGAAATGGGAGTGTCTCCGAGTACGTGTTTCCCCTAGAGCAGATGCGGGAGTTCTTTGGTGGTTCAGATGTGTCCCGACTGACGTGCTGCGAGGTATAGCAGTGCCCCTGCCCAGGGACTCGGGGCGGGAGTGGGAGTAGGAGATGCTCCTATCACAATCTTCCCGGAAGTATCTTCTACGAGGAATGATGGAGACATGGAAATGGAAACGGAACTGGAAACGTTGGGTTCTCTCGTAAGTTTTCACGCACAAACATATTGTTTTTCAGTTGGTCAGCTCGTTGATTCAACATGTTATGTGGTTTTTGCTTGTGCTTCTGCTTGTACTCATCACTCATCGTTCAGTCATCGCTAATAAAAAAGGTGCAAACCCAGATCTCAAATAATTTCGATCTTTTTCAAGACGACGTCGACCTGGAGGCGTTTGATCTCTGGGCTCATGAAGACACCCGCAGGTTCTTTGGGAATGGTGACTTTGAGGATTATCCCGCCACGGGGGCCGTAGTTTAGTTGAGAGGCCTAAATTGTGTCAGAAGCAGGGGATCAAAATGTTGATCTGTGTATATACATATATATAATAATTAAATCCTGTTGACCACCCTAATTTGACAAATTGGGGACTATTAGTTATTGACTTTTCATTGGTCTCCTCTCATCTCCTCGTATGTAAAATACATGGCAAAGCCCAGGGCGTGGCAATGACAAGCAAGGCATAGACCTGGCTCTCCGTACAGGCCAGCAGACCAGACTAGGAGACAGTACAGAGCCACTACTCGTCTTAAATCATTCGACTCCCAAAAAAGGGGAAGTGGGCGAGCGAGTGGCCCGGCCATGACCACACAACTACTCACAGGGCTCCCAGAGCTCACAGAGCTCACAGAGTAGAGTCAAGGATCTCCCAATGTACCTCGTACTGACTGCTACTGAGCTGGCGGCCACCCGCCAATGGTGACTCTGAACAGCGCCGGATCCGCCTCAATCTCCGCCTTGCGGGCCACCAGCTCCTCGACGTCCCAATTCGCCCCGACAACTCTCCCGGACTTGAGAAAGTCGGCTTCGGGGCTGGCGAGCCAGACTGTGAAGTGTGCGGGGAGTTCGAGGCCTTCGGTGGAGGAGGAGTCACCGGGGTAGAGCGTATAGACGCGGAGTTTGGGGTTCTCCTCTGCGAGGTACTCGTCGAGCTTTGCCGCCGCCAACTGGGAGGCCAGATACGCCGAGTTTTTGGGAGATTGCGAGGCTCTCAGGTGGCATGCGGCTGCGTTGACGTCGATGTACGTCGCGTTGGCGCGGCACTTTGGGAGGAAGTGCTTTGCGAAATGGGCGGAGAACTTGACGTTGATCTCAAACGCTTGCCACCAGTCGTCTTCATCCGCTCCGGCGAGGGTGGTCGCGGTTGGCGAGTACCTCCACGGCAACGTCAGCATGATGCTTAATATCCGAGAGAAAAGCGTATCACACAAAGGGGTGGGGGGAGCATACCCTGCACAATTTACAAACACGTCCCAGGCCCCCAAATCAGATCGGATGGTGTGTGCCGCAAGGCCGACTTCGTTGGCTTTGGAGAGGTTCGCGGGAGTCACCAGGACCGTCACGTCCGGGAACGATTGATTAATGGCCGTCTTTGTCTTCTCGAGAGTCTCCTCCGTGGTCCCTATCAGTGCGATTTTCCGGCCGCCGGCTTTTGCAAATGACAGGGCAACAGCAGCAACGAGGCTTTCTTCCCCCGCGCCCGCCACTACCACCGTCTTGTCCTTTGTCGACAACTCGGGTCTTGAGGGCTCAATGGCCGGGTAAGTGGTTTTGCGGTAGACCTTGGTGAAACAGGGGGATGCCATCACAGCCTTTTAGTTCGAAGCGACTGACGAGTTCAAGGACTGTCTTGTCAATGGACAAGCTCAGGACCGTGGAAATACTTCCTCTCGAGTGTGTACTTGTGCCAATGGAGCGTGGGAAGCAGCCGTCTTGTAATCCAGCCTCCTCATACGCGAGGCCGCAGAACAAAGTAGTCAATGCGCGACGGCGTCTACTTGAAGCTCAATGCGCACCTCACTCAATGTCACTGAAAATTGCCCAGCTTGAGGACAGTTGCTTGTGGCCTTGACTCGGCAAGATAGCGAAAGTCGTGCTTTGCAACCTTTAATGTCACAGCTTGGTGTGGACAGTGGGTGAATTTTGTCAGGAATATAGGAGGTCAAGCAATAGTACCTACTGTAGGTCGTCCAGTCTTTGAGGACTTGTGTTATGTACTGAGTACCCAAAAAAAAATGATGGAGAAAGAGAAATTCACCCCTCAGCGGCTACCGTCGGTTATGTATTGGGTCCCGCCGCCGCAGCGAATACCATACATCACCTCATTTTGTATGAAAAGTTCACCATAAATAGAAGAATGTTTCTTACAACGTCCCTACAAGCAACAATCTCCCTACAAGTCCAATAATACCACCCCCCCCCCCTCATACACCCACCAAACACAAATAATGGCCTCAGTCACCGGCGACCGGCTGCTCGCCCAAGGCACGCACGAGTCCGCGCTCGAACTCATCGGGCAGACGCCCCTCGTGCGCCTGAACAAGATCCCGCAGTCTCTCGGCATCGAAGCCACCGTCTACGCCAAATGCGAATATTTCAACGCCGGAGGAAGCGTCAAGGATAGGATCGCCCTGCGCATGATTGAAGAGGCCGAGAAGTCGGGCAGAATAAAACCGGGGGACACGCTCATCGAGCCTACCAGTGGCAACACGTAAGGGATGCACCAGGCAAAACTCGAAAGAACAATGACCTTGCAGAACGGAGGAGCTAACAAGATGGACCATCTGTGATTGCATAGTGGTATCGGACTCGCCCTCGTCGCCGCTCTCAAGGGCTACAAGACCATCATCACCCTCCCGGAAAAGATGTCTGCCGAGAAAGTCGCCGTCCTCAAAGCCCTCAACGCAACCATCATCCGCACCCCCACACAAGCCGCCTTCGACAGCCCTGAATCACACATTGGAGTTGCCAAACGGTTGGAGAAGGAGATACCCAATGCCCATATATTGGACCAGTACGGGAACCCCGACAATCCGTTGGCGCATGAGCTGGGAACGGCGGAAGAGGTCTGGCAGCAGACAAATGGTACTATAACATGCATCGTCGCCGGCGCCGGCACGGGTGGCACAATCACAGGTCTCGCCCGCGGTCTACACAAGCACAACAAGTCAATAAAGGTCGTCGCTGCAGATCCCCAGGGCTCGATACTCGCTCTCCCGCCGTCCCTCAACGAGGAATACGCCAACCAACCTTACAAAGTCGAGGGGATCGGCTATGACTTCATCCCGGACGTCCTCGACCAGAGTGTCGTGGACAAATGGTACAAGACGGACGACAGAGATTCCTTCCACTATGCACGCCGTCTCATTTCCGAAGAAGGGCTGCTGGTCGGAGGGAGCTCTGGGTCTGCCATCGCAGCCACGATCCAAGCCGCAAGAGATCTCAAGCTTGGGAAGGACGATGTGATCGTGACAATCCTCCCAGATAGCATCCGCTCGTACTTGAGCAAATTCGTCGACGACGACTGGCTCGCCGCCAACAACCTCTTACCTCCAACACCACCGCCTGAACCATCATCACCCCAACTCTCGAGAACCCAGAGCGTCAAGCAAGACGACACATTCCACGGCGCTCGCGTACGCCACCTGCGCCTCAAACCCGTCCAGACGGTCACTTCGGACAGTCCCTGCTCCAGCGCCATCGAAGTCATGCGCGAAAAGGGCTTCGACCAACTCCCTGTCCTGGCACCCAAGGGATCCAGGAGACTAGTCGGCCTCGTCACCTTGGGCAACCTGCTGTCACGGATAAGCCACGGGCGGGCCACGGGACAGAGCCCCGTGAGCGACGTCATGTTCGACTTCTCCAAAATCAGCGAGGTCACCGTCGACCACACAGATTTCTCCGAGCTGATGACCACCTCCGCGGACGAAGACTCGGAGCCGCAGAAGCCGTCGGCCGCAAAACCCAGGGGCAAAGGCAAGCGGAAGCACTTTGTCGAGATCACCGTGGACACGCCCCTGAGCGCGTTGAACAGATTCTTCGAGTGGCAGAGTGCGGCCATCGTCACCGAGCGCGAGTCAAGCGACAAGGGCGGCGCTCTCAAGCCGGTGGCGGTGGTCACCAAAGTAGATCTGCTTACTTGGATGTTGAGCGAGCACAAGCCGTAGTTCTCTCGAGGTTACGGAAGCCATATTTCACGAGATATTGGGATCAGATTCAACAGGGTCATCGGATCAAAAAGGATAGGACGGGATGGGATTGCCTTGCAAGAGTGCAATGTTGGGAATATTCAACACGAGCCCATCTGTGGTGGCGATGCACATTGCATGGACAGGAGTGACAAGGATCAGAACAAACTCCACAATGACTCAGGAGCGATTGAGATTTCATGTATTTACACGATAAAACCCACGTCCGCAAGGACAATTTACCCATGACGACGCTACAAGACTTACCTCCCCGAGTGGAGTGCAGTGCCTGCTTCGTCGATTAAAATCATCATCAGGACAGGGACAAGCCCACCACCGGTAGAAAACAATATAGAAAAGGGGATAGGATATCGGATATGGGCGCAGAGACGGAAACGAGCCAGAACATCGTGGCTGTATGACAAGACAAAGACGGCGCATGGGGGAAGTTAACACGTGTCGTGCCGACGATGTTGTAGTGTTGGAACGCCGAAGAGCGAGTTCGTAGGAGATGGATCGTGCGGATGAGGCGGAAGGGTAGGATGGAGGAATTGCGCAAGGGGATACGTGGTGGAATTGCGAGAATGGGAATTACGACGGCGGAGGCGGGGACGAGAGAAAGCGAGGCCGAGGAGGCGCTGCATCGCCGCGGACGAAAAGGAACGAGTCTGATGGCTAGAGCTGCTGTAACGTTTCGAAGAGGAATAGGAAAGGGGGGAACGGCGGCACATGGTGTCAAGATAGGTATCGTCCGATTTTCCGTATCGACGCCTCGATCGAATACTTCGTAGGCTACCGAGGACAACGGTTGACGACCGATAAGTCAGCTGTTGTACAGAATTGAGCCCGCACCGTTCGCTCGAAGTCGATCTAATCCCGTGTCAAGTCAATTTGAACCACCGCTCACTGCTATGCCTGAGACTCTCAGGTCATGCAAGCTCTGCAATTGAATCATCATAACAATGTCAAGGGCGAGAAAAAATCTGAAGGAAACCTAGCACATTCTTGCCCTTTATGATCACAGGAGGTTGTGATCTTGCCCATCTCAAGGATTCTGCTTGTTTGTTCGTTTGCAATAAAGCACGCTGGACTTGGCACCAGGTGGGTGGTGGCACATCACGCTGCCTTCTCATTCCGCGGTATCGAGTTCATCGTGGGCCGGAGGAGGGGAATCCACAGCTGATACGGGTGTCAGCAGATCAAATCCAGGCTGCATCTGTGTCGAGTTCCATCATACCTTTCCGGTCATCGCCATTTGCAGCAACGTCACGGTCATCGTCGCGTCGGTCTCGGTCATCTTTCATCTCCCGGTCGCGGTCTCGATCGCGCTCACGGTCCGCAGGGCTGCGCGAGCGGCGTCGGTCATCGTAGTCTCGGTCCCGGTCTCTTTCCCGATCTCGGTCGCGGTCGCGGCGATCGTCCTTGCGAGGAGAATAGTCGCGGCGTCGAGGAGAGGGAGAACGAGCTGAGCGGCGTGGAGGAGAGCGCTCACGACGGCCTCGACCAGCTTCGTAGCGCCAGGTAGCAGAAGGGGGGGTGCGGGCCCACTACAAGTTGAGTAGTCAGATAATGTGTTTGGCAAGGCGGTGAGAGTGAGAGTTGTCCTTCCATACCTCAATCTTCAAGACGTCATCACGACCAATTCGCTTGTTATGCATCTCGTGATAGGCGTCGTCAGCATCGCGACGACTCTCGTATTCGACGAAGGCGAAGCTGCTCAGGTGTCAATTTGCGTCAGCGGCAGGGGTCGGTGTTCAGTACTTACAGACGGCTTGATGCAGTTCTGGGGGCAGGAATGTCACATCTAACCAGACGACCATAGTGTTCGAACTCATAGGCAAGATCACGGGCGCGGGTGCCATGACCAAAACCCGTGACATACAGGGTAGTGCCAGATCGAGACATGGTCACGATGGAAAGGTGAAAGGGGCCAGGTGGCAAGCTGCTCGATCGTGGTCGATGTTGTTTCGCGCTGGTCACCAAGCGTCTGAACTCTAGCCGCGAATGACTGTTAATACAATCTCTGGTTGGCAGAGTGAATGCAACAGATGATGGACAAGGCAGAAGGGAGGATCGGATGGATGGAAACTGGAGGAAAGAAGGCAGAAGTTGTTTGACAGATGGAGCTGCGTTTGCGTTTGCCTCATTTTTAGATCAAACGGGGCTAAACTGAAAACAGAAAATTGAGCTTGGCATAGCCCAGCCAGTCACTGCCACGGCTAAGTCATCATGGAAAGCCGCTGTCAGAGGCCTGGAAGGGTCACGCTGGTCTACTCGCCTGCGATTTGTACAGGGGAGGACAGACTTTATCACTCTACGAGCTGGCATATGCTGTTACCACACGTCTCTTGCTTCTATTCCTTCATTTTACCTTTTCCACGTTCTTAGATTCACCTGGTTGACAGAGTCTTTCCCACCTCGACTTCTCCACTCGATCAACTTCCCTTTCTAATCGCGCGATCCTCTTTGCCGACTTGTCCCGTTTCCGATCCCCCCATATCGCTCTTCTTCAACCCTATCAGCTCGAGTGGATGATACAACAAGCTTGCTTCGTGGTGAAGCATTGTTCTTGAACTCTACACGACATCTGTCTGGAGCTGGTGGGAAGAGACGCTTCACGGACACAGGATGTTCTCTTACACCACCCGAACCCCGTGAAGAATTTTCCATGGACGCCACAGCCGCCTTCGACCCCAGAATTCTACTTGCTGTGACGCCTGCACGCCTGCAACCGTCTCGGTTGACACTGAATTCCCCGCTTCCCTCGTCAACCTCCCATCAGAGTCATGCGTCTCGGAGAGAAGGACCCTGTTACTGTCAACGGTAACGTCGACCAGAGCTCGACCTCTCTACGGGACCTACCAAGTATACCGGAGGTCAGTGCTGTCGCGTCCAAAGATCGAATGAGCCCGGCCCTAACCTATATAGAATCCTACTACCATGGCGACATCTGATTTCGTCCTCTCGCTACGAGAGTTTTTCTCGACACCCTTCACAGCCGCTTTCTGTGCCGGTGGCGTGGCAGGCGCTGTCTCCCGCACCGTTGTCTCGCCGTTAGAACGCTTAAAGATTTTGTACCAGGTCCAAAGCGCCGGTCGTAACGAATATAAGATGTCCATTGCCAAAGCTCTTAAAAAGATGTATACGGATGAGGGCTGGAGGGGTTTCATGAGGGGGAACGGTACGAATTGCATACGCATAATACCCTACTCGGCTGTGCAGTTCGGCAGCTATAACATCTATAAGCGCTTCGCTGAACCTTCACCTGGCGCCGATCTCGACCCCATTCGCCGACTCATCTGCGGTGGTCTCGCCGGTATCACCTCTGTCACATTCACCTACCCTCTAGATATTGTTCGAACCCGCTTGTCTATCCAGTCAGCTTCATTCGCCGCGCTTGGAAAGCACGAAGGGAAGTTGCCAGGCATGTGGCAGGTCATGGTTATGATGTACAAAACTGAGGGCGGTATTCTGGGTCTCTACCGAGGCATCATTCCCACCGTTGCCGGTGTCGCTCCCTACGTTGGCCTCAACTTCATGGTCTACGAATCAGTCAGGAAATATTTCACGGAACCAGGTGAGAAAAACCCTGTCTGGTATCGAAAACTTGCCGCAGGCGCCATCGCGGGAGCAGTCGCGCAGACTTGCACATATCCGTTTGATGTCCTCCGGAGGCGCTTCCAAATCAACGCCATGAGCGGAATGGGATATCAATACAAATCAATATGGGATGCCGTCAGAACTATCATCGCACAGGAGGGCGTTCTTGGGCTTTACAAGGGTATTATGCCTAATCTGCTCAAGGTCGCTCCGAGCATGGCAAGCAGCTGGCTCAGCTTTGAGGTTACAAGAGATTTCTTGGTGGCTCTGGCTCCAGAAAAGGAAAATGGAGACCCTGTTTGAAAGTGTCAAAGTCAAACTAAGATATATGGCACTTTCAACCCCCACAAACCGTCAGAAACCGCTATACATCTCTCCACCGACCGACTCGAAACCAAGTGAAGCCCGGGACAAAATATCGCCTGTGTGAAGGGAAGGGAATGAAATGATACCATCATCGATCGTTCTTACTCTCACAGAAGAGAAGACCTGCGCCGCTTTTGTAAGGGCTGCTGTATATTCCACATAAATGGGGGGCATGGCGAAATTTACGGTGTCAAAAGGTCGAGGGAAACCGAATTAGAGAGACCTGGGGCGAGGCATTTTCTGGAGTATTAAGACAAGCTTATGACTTTGGTCTCTGATGGACTTGAAGTTTGAGCATCATTTTTCTGAGTAGATCGAATTGAATATTGAATTGGTCGCTCTTATAACGATAGTCTTGACCCGCTGAAATTTTTTCCGGAAGTTCGCCTTTATCATGACGACGTAGTCATTACCAACTTCGTGGCGAGCCGGTGTGATTGAAGAATAGCAGTCGAACTCGAATAGTAAGGCTGGCCACAACAGTTCTTGACTTATTGGCATTGATACTGTATGCTCCCTATGTCACGTGATCTATGCAAAGGCTTTTGAGTGCCGAAATAGTTTAGCGTGCAGAAATCTTGGCACGCCGCACAGCGTTCGCACCCGCTAGTTTCTCACGTCGACCAAATTTACAGATTGACCTTCTGAGGACGTCGCCGACCCTTTCTCGTTCAACAAAATCCACCACAGCCAGCGATCATGGGTATGTACCATTCAGCAGTGGTTTCTGCTTCATTGTACGACTGACATCTGTTTCCAGGTATCGACCTCGATCGCCATCACGTCAAGGCAAGCCACCGAAAGGCGCCCAAGAGCGACAATGTCTACCTCAAGCTCTTGGTGAAGCTTTACCGCTTCCTGGCCCGTAAGTTGAAAGACTGAGCAATCTGAAGAGGTGAGCCATCATTGACAGACAATCACAGGCCGAACCGATTCCAACTTCAACAAGGTCGTGCTCAAGCGCCTGTTCATGTCCCGCATCAACCGCCCTCCCATGTCCATCTCCCGCATCGCCAGCAAGGTTTCGACCGAGACGGCGCAAAAGGCATACAAGGACAAGACCATTGCCGTCATTGGCACCGTCACCGATGACAACCGCCTGCTCACCGTGCCTGAACTACACATCGCCGCGCTGCGGTTCACTGCGACTGCCCGCGCCCGAATTGAGAAGGCCGGCGGTGAGTGCCTTACTCTCGACCAACTCGCTCTGAGACACCCTACTGGAAGTAATGTGGTGCTCCTGCGGGGACCCAAGAATGCCCGAGAGGCCGTCAAGCATTTCGGCTTTGGGCCGCACAAACACAAGAAGCCATATGTCGAGAGCAAGGGCAGGAAGTTCGAGAAGGCCAGAGGCAGGAGACGGTCCAAGGGTTTCAAGGTGTAGACGTGGCCTCCGTGTTGGCAGTCTGCTGGTGGTGGTTGTCATGGTGGGCTTCGTCGAGTAGGATTCCGGGGCCGATGAGTGGATGACGGGAAGGTCACGAAACTTTCTTCGAGCGCACCTGATGGGACGATGAAGATGGGACTCTACGAAATCGGAGCAAAGAACGAAATTCCAATAAGCGAGCTGCTCGATCGTCTCGATTTGTCCAGCGTCCTCCTTCAAGCAGAGACAAAAAGGTTCGTGCGAGCCGCCTGAGGCTATGAGGGGACGAAAAGATTCTACCTCACATGGTCGCTGTCAAATTTTCCAGACTAGGGGGACGCAAGACAAAAATTCCAATGCAATTGATTTCAAAACGAAAGACGACCTTTTCAATTCGGTTCTTGTGCATTTTTGATTCTTTTTCATTGGTATTCAGTCCAACTTTTTTATTGGAGTTGTGACAGTGACAACGCCAGCTCGTGTAAACCGTTAGTCAGTACAGTAGTGACCACTGGGATATCCTTGTTCCCTTCTTCCCATCTCATCATCGACGCCTCCCCTTTTGCATCGTTGTCATATCTCGATCTTCTCGTGCAGATACCTCCTCTGTCCTTCGCCTTCACCATACTCACCCGCGCCCTGACCCGTTCCCCGGAGCTTGTACTTGTAGATCGTCAAACCTTCCAGACCGACGGGTCCTCTCGAATGGATCTTGTTCGTGCTGATGCCGACCTCGGTGCCGAATCCGTACCGCATGCCGTCCGCGAAGCGGGTCGAGGCGTTCCAGTACACGCCGGCCGAGTCGACGGCGGACATGAATTTCTCGGCGGTGGCGGAGGAGCGTGTGATGATGGCGTCGGTGTGGTGCGACGAGTGTGTGTTGATGTGCGCGATGGCGCGGAGAAGTGATGCGTCGTTTGCTTCGTCTTGCACGTCGCCAGAGCCGTGTCCGTTCGGCAAAGTGGTGGAGGAAGACGTGCCGGCGGGCACGGTCTTGACAGCCATGATCAGGTCGAGGAACTCGGTCGTGAAGTCCGACTCAGTCGCATCTTGCAGCAGGGCTGCGTTCGCGGGACTCAGCACTTCGGTCAGTGCTTTCTTGCTTTGTTCGTCGCAGCGTAACCTCACGCCCTTCTTCTGTAGCTCTTCCACCACGCTGGGCAGCACTGTCTTCAACACCGCCTCGTGCACCAGTAGCGTCTCTGCCGCGTTGCACGCCGCTGGGTAGTCGCACTTGGAGTCGACTACCACCTTGACGGCCAGGTCCTTTTCGGCATCCTTGTGCAGGTACACGGCGCACAGACCATCGGCATGGCCTAGGACGGGAATCTTCGTGTGGCTCTTGACGTATCTGACCAGTTCGTTACCCCCTCTGGGGATAACGAGGTCAATGTACCGATCTAGGCCGAGAAGATCGTCGATCACGTCGCGAGTCTTGACCAGCTGGATCGCCGCCACGGGGACTTGGGTACTGGCCAGAGCGTCGCCGATGACTCTGGCGATGGCCTCGAAACTCGCGGCACTTTCCTTGCCGCCCTTGAGGATGGCCGCGTTGCCGGACTTGATGGCCAGGGCGGAGATGTTTGCGATGACCTCGGGCCGGGCCTCGAAGATGATGAGCAAGACGCCAATCGGGCACGAAACCCTCTCGAGCTCCAGGCCGCGGTCCAGCCTCGTCCGCAAGTCCACGTTGCCGACGGGGTCCGGGAGGTCGCGCACGTCCAGGATCCCCTTCAACATGTCCTCGTACTTGCCCTTGCGGCCCAAATCGAGCCGCTTCAGCACCGCCTGGCTCAGCTCCCCCTGCGACGAGGCCTCCTGTGCGAGCGCCATGTCGCGCGCGTTGGCCGCCAGGATCTCGGCCTTGTGCTGGGTCAGCGCGGCGTGGATGGCCGTCAAGGCGTCATTGCGCGCCGACAGCGGCAGGATGCACAGCGTGTGCGAGGCGAGCGAGGCGGATTGCGCACAAGACACGGGGCTTGAGCTCGTGAGCGACATGGTTCTTTTTGGGTGTTTTTATGGTTACGAGCCCTGGATTTTTCTCCCTCTCCCTCTCTCTCTTCCCCGGTGCGTTGAACCGGGTTTAGTCCTTTGACCGTCTCCCAAGACTGACTTAGATTTTCACTTGTTGTTGAATATTCTCGTATTGCCTCCTGAGTGCCTGAGACAAATCCCCAGCAGAACCTTCCCCACTTTTGGTTTATGTCGAGCGTGCACTTTGAGCGAACGAGTATGTGTCTTGATGTGTGGCTTGCTTACAAAAAGGAGGCGCAGACGCAGACGCAGCGTTATTCGATATCCACCCTTTTCTTTGAGTGCTAGGTAAGTGTGGAAATGCTCATGAGAATTTAAAGAGTCATAAGCACTGGTGTGCTCGTACTAATACGACAAGGGCACAGGGCGTGCGGAAGGTTTGGGTTTTTGTTCTAGAATTCCGTTTTAGGCTTCTCCTCGCCACTCTTGATCGCCCGACGATATCATTGGGTATTACTTATTGGCAATGACCCGTTTGCCCGTCGTTGCGTCTCCCTACAAATATGTACCTAGTAGGTATTTGTGCTACTAGTAATAGAACTGATCGACGTAGAAATAGCCAGTATCTATCTACCTTCTGCGGTATTATGCCTCGTACATGTATGCCTATATATGTAAGGTCCAAAGTCCATCTATAGATACGTTGACTGCCTATTCGGTATCGCGATATGCCTATCAATCTATTATTTCTAATTTTTTGAAGTCGCCCTTCCCTGGATTTTGGTTTGTCGACGTTGAGAGAAACGAGAAACCCTACGTCGACCTTCTAACCCGTAGATAGAAATAGATAGAGGCCGGATCGGTGGATGTTGGTCCAAAAAGGGCCGTGAGACCATGCTCAGAATATGCCGAGTCTTCCATCCATTGTATTCACTGGAAACTCTCGACTCTCGACAATGGAGGAATCTATTCCCCTGGAACGGGATTCAATGTATCTGCCTTTCGTCTATGGGGGTTTCATGTCTCATCAGCTCATCATGCCTTCTATTGCTACAATGCTCGCGACAACAACAACAACAACAATGACAACGACGACATCGATGGCGCCAG
Source organism: Fonsecaea monophora (assembly GCF_001642475.1). NCBI lineage: Eukaryota > Fungi > Ascomycota > Eurotiomycetes > Chaetothyriales > Herpotrichiellaceae > Fonsecaea > Fonsecaea monophora. The sequence continues at coordinate 71,588 of NW_019173970.1, read as the reverse complement.
CAGGAGGAACGGAAAAGAACGTCGACTCCAAGGTCGGTCCCCGCGTTGCGATAAAGATACTGTTCAAGCATGATCGGTCTTTTCCAGCATAGGTCCACTTACTTCTTCACGAGCAAACTTGTCCCGCTCATTTCTTCGGGTTGATCGAGCCCCATGGCCGCGAGAACTGTCGGTGCGACATCTCCAAGAACACCGTCCTGTTTCTTCAGGCTCCATCCTTCAGGTGCATTGGCCATGACGAAGGGAACTTTGTTGGTCGTGTGCGAAGTCTTGGGCTTGCCTTCTTCGTTCAACATTTCTTCCGCGTTGCCATGGTCGGCGGTTACGAAGAGGATATAGCCGTTCTTCTTGCACGCCTCATACACCGTGCCGATGGCGGCATCTGTGGCGGCCACTCCCTTGATCGCGGCTTCGTAGACGCCGGTGTGGCCAACCATGTCGGGTGGTGCGAAGTTGTTCATCAGGAAATCGTACTTTTGGTCCGCGATCCTCTCACTGAGCTTGTCTGCTACCTTTTGAGCACTCATAGGAGGGTCGAGATCATATGTTGCGACTTTCGGGCTGGGAATCAACTCTCGATCTTCGCCGTCAAACTGTTTCTCCACCCCACCGTTGAAGAAAAACGTCACGTGAGCATACTTCTCAGTCTCAGCGACGTGGCACTGTTTCAGGCCTTTTTTGCCCAGCCACTCGGCCAGGACATTGCCCATGTGCTGGGGTGGAAAGGCGATAGGGAAGGGGTAGTCGGTCTTATACTGCGTCATGGTGGTGATTTCGATCCCCTTGGGATATGGAAAGTCTGGCTTGGGGGATCGGTCGACATCGCCCAAAAGCTGGGTGATCTCTCGAACGCGGTCAGATCGATAGTTGAAGAAGAACAGGGTGTCATTGTCTTTGATCCTCCTCTCATCTCCGCCGACGATAATGGGCTTGAGGAACTCGTCATTCTCTCCTTTCTCGTATCGGGCTTTGATCGTGGCAACAGGGTCAGAGGATTCTTCTCCTTCGCCGAGCACAATGCCCTTCATTCCGATCTCCACCCGATCCCACCTCTTGTCTCGGTCCATGATATAGTATCGGCCCACCACCGTAGCCAGCTCCCCGATCCCGAGCTCTTTAAGCTTGTCCAGGAGTTGTTGCAAGTAACCCGCGGCGCTCTTGGGATCCGTGTCGCGACCGTCTCCGAAAAAGTGAATAAAGACTTTCGGAACCTTCATCTCTTTGGCGACTTGGAGCAGGGCGAACAAGTGGTTGATGTGACTGTGGACACCTCCGTCGCTGATGAGGCCGAGGAGGTGGAGTCGGCCGTTGCCATCAACTGCGTGCTTGAAGCACTTTTGGATGTTGGCAACCTTGTTCATTTCCCCCTTCTTGATAGTCTGATCAATCCTCACGACATCTTGCCAGACAACTCTGCCTGCGCCGATATTGAGATGCCCGACTTCAGAGTTTCCCATCAAGCCTTCCGGGAGACCAACTGCGAGGGAGGAAGCTTCAAGCTCGGTGTAGCCCTGTGCGGTTGTGGAACCATCTTTGGCAAATCCGTCCATGAAAGGGGTCTCTGCTGCAGCAATAGCATCGCCCTCTGGAGGGGAGCTCTCGGACGGAATGCCCCATCCATCAATGACAACTGACAAGGGAGGTTAGCAACTTTCGTATCGTAGCTGGGACAGCTCCGGAGTCCTACTCAAAACAGCCTTGTGCTCGACCTTCGTCATGATGTTGGAAGCTCGAGAAGCTCGAGAAGTTCGTCAACGGAAGTTGTCGGTGGTGGGAACTGCAATTCAATTGCAGAAGATGGTACAAATGCTGGTCAATAAGGTTCGACACGAGGTATAAAGTGAAAAAAAGATATGCAGATAATTTTTGTTGACTTGAGAAACGATGTGAATCGGAGGGGTTGAATTGGTCGACAATGACGCCGCTTTGCTCGGCCAAAGTCACCAGAGTTGTTGGTTTGGCGGGGCAGGAGACGAAGCTGGGCAAAAGTCAGGGGATGGAGGGGCACTCAACAGGGATCATGGCGACTCCTTTAGGCGCTTAAGCGAAGCAGTTGGGGAGCCCGAAGCGCCTGAGACTGCCGCACCCATAGGCCTACCTTCACAGTTGTTGGTGGGCATCAGCCACCAATATGTATCACTCGCTACGTCACCTTTGTCTGTGGCCACAGTTTCTTCACCTGCGCTGTTCGGTCTCCAATCCTTTCCTTTTACCACCTGTACCACCTGTACCACTTGTACGCTCATCGGCGATCGACACCATCTCCGCCCGTTCAGCCATTGTCCCTTCTTCCCGTAACTCACCCTCGCTCTCAGCATGGCATCGGCAGGTATCATACTTCTTCCGCTGGCAGACGATTCTGTATTGCAATGCTCGGCTGCACCATCAGACGTGCTCCTAGACTTTGCTAGGCATCAAAAGTGCCCTGGCGACCAAGCTCCAGCCCTCTCATGGTGGAAATCCGGCCTCAAGACTTGTACCCTAGAGCATGACACGTCAAGGTGTGTTCTGCCAGTTAAAAGGGATAAAAAAGAGGCAGAAACTTGCAGAGAACAAATCTCCCACATTGACTTTCTCTCCTCGCCACTTGGGTGCTCGAAGGAACGATCAGGACAGCACGCATCTTCTCAAGATCGTGCTTCTAGGGGCCCCTACGCTCCGCTGTTTGTCCATTCGCGGAGGATGACGCGGAAAAATTTCCCAGATACCTGCAATTGGCTTCAATCCTGCCAAACTATTCCGAGTCAAGAACCATGGTGGACCTCGACCGTTCCAGTCGCAGGCATCGTACGGTCTGATGTGCACATCAGACTTGCCATCCCGGAAACCTTTAATCATGAGCAGATACCGTCTTGCGTTATGGTGGTTGTACCTCACCCACCAACAGCACCAAACCGCCCTGTTCGCCTGAGAACTGCGGTGATCGTCTTTTTTAACGTCGCGGAGTTTGAACTATTTCAAAACCCACATGTGTCTCGATCTCAATCTCTCCCGACTTGACTTTGTTTGCAGTGAACAAAAGCGCCCCCCATTGTCAAGTCAGCGAGATTTTGCGGGTGTGACGGTCACAAAGGCGCTCACTGTATCACTTGATAAGAGCAGCAGCATCAAAATAGAAAAACTTCCTTCTCTACCTTCGACCTCTTCTGCATGCAGGGTTAACCTGACATCACAGGCTTTTCTGTGGCTGCAAGTTTTTGGACTTTGCGCACTTTGCGCACTTAGTGCTGTTGAAGTACGAAGAAGGGTTGCACCATGTCGGACTCCATGGGGAGTCCCGCTAGCCCATCCCTAAGTCGGCGTTGGCCAGAAAGTTCTCACACCAAATCACGCATCTCAAAGAAGACTACCAATACCAAAATGCGCACCTCGCACGCTTGTGATCGGTGCCGTTTGATGCGGACAAAGTGTTCGGGAGGTGACCGTTGTACCAAATGCATCAAAGACGACGCGAACTGCGTCTATGGCGATCGCAAGCGGGAGCGCAACAAAAAGTATTGTTTGCGTGCCTGGCTCTCCGGCATATGTTACTAACAGTACGCAGGGATCTCGCCGAGAGTCTAGATCGCATCAATTTACTGGAAGATGAGAATAGTCGGTTGGTCGGTGCTCTCCGTTCATTAACCGAGCGTCCAGACTTCCGTCCGGAGGAAAATGCCCATGTATTGCAGCTGTTGAATAAGGTAACTATTGATGTACTATGCGCACTTCCAGGCTGCTCGACCACTAAGACACTCGGCAGTATTCGGAGCAAGAGGGTGACGACGAAGAGCATGGGGTGGCCTCGAGCAACCAGTCGAAGAGCCGGGCCGGCCTTTCTGTCTCGCAGCGTCCGTCATCCTCGTCAAGTCCCGGTCGGTCGCGGCTAAACCACAGGTATGGTGAGACTAAGGCTGACTCGAGCGTGGGTTCTCCTCGGAAACAAGGGGAGCTGAACTTTCTTGTATCCCTGGATTTTGGAGGAGGGGCATCTGGCTTTGTCGGGAAAATGTCAGAGATCTCTTGGATCCAACGTGGATTTGAAACCGTCCGCGGCCACAACCTGGCCAACGCCGGACTACCGCATGCGGCAGAAATGGATGAAAATCTGGCGACAACAACCGACTTCATCTATTTCATGGACGATATCAACGTGTTGGCAGTAGACGAGGATTATGTGGATCAATATCATTGGCCCGCCACCGAGTCTTTGGTAATCCTGTCAGAGGCCTTTTTCCACTGCATGCAGGGTGCCTTTCATTTTGTGCTCCGTGAGGAATTTTTGCAACGGGCATACTCTTTCTCAGGTAAGGGAACGGCCCCAACGTGGAGGAAACGGCGCTGGCTCGCGGTGGCAAATCTCGTGTGGGCTATTGGAGCGAAGTGGCTACAGATCACCCAGTTGGCCGACAAGGATACTAATGAGGATCATCTGGTCTACTACGCACGGGCGCGAGCGTTGGGTCTTGACCATAGGGTCATGTTCGACCACCCTGACATCGAGCGAGTCCAGGGCATCGGACTCTTGTCTTTCTACCTTCTTGTCAATGGGTCCATCACGCGGTACGAAGTACGATCTGGACGATCTTGTGTCTCCTCGCTGATACTGTGAACAGCTCCTGGAATACGTTGGGCCATGCTATCCGGCACGCCACGGCGCTCGGGCTGCAACTAAAGGTAACAGACCCAAGGGTGAGCGAATCGGACAAGTCGCGGCGAGCTCGAACGTGGTATTCGCTCTACAGCCTCGAGATCCTGATTGCCGAAATGACCGGGCGGCCAAAGTCTATCTTCCTGTCCGATGTGACAATACCCATCGATCTTTTCTGGTCGGTCCCGCAAGAGACTGAGCAATTCTCTGGCAAAATCAACAATACTTATTCGCCTGCCGATTCGAGGAAGATGTGGCTGGAGTACCTCAACGCTAGTCGCAATATTTCCCAGATGACGGGCGGAGTGGTCCCCTGGAAAAGCTTTGCGGCAGTGGGACGTGGCATCCCTACCTCATACTTACCTCATCGATTGTACCTCTGTCGACTCAGCGACAAGGTGGCGGCGCAGATGTACAGCGGGATGTCTGAAGATTCGTGGTCCCAGATCCAGCATAAGATCGGCGACTTGCAGACGGAGTTGAAGAATTGGGTCGAACAGCTTCCGCCCGAGTTGACTCTCCAGGGTCAGGATTCGGTGATAGACACTGATCCTCGAACCAAGCTCGAACTAGGCATGTATCACCACAGTGTGGAGATGATCCTCCACCGGCCATGCCTCTGCGAGGTGATTATCGGAGATGAATCGAAGCAGTCGAAAGAGTTCAACCGCAGTTCGGCGCGAGCCTGCGTCCACGCGGCCATGGCCATGTTGTCACTCATGCCTGACTATCCTACGGCCCACGAAGCGTACCAGCTGCTGCCGTGGTGGTCTCTCCTTCATTTCGTGGCGCAGGCGACGTCTGTGTTGCTTTTGGAGCTTGCCCTGGACGGACGTCACTTTGAAGATGAGATACCACAAGTGGTGACGTACTTGCGCAAAGCCATGTCATACCTATGGTGCATGAGTGAGGGTTCATTATCCTGTTATCGCGCCTGGAGGATATTCAGACAACTACTGACCGAGGTCATGGAGCGGCACGAGGAGTACGATTTGGCTGACATCCCTGCCGAGGCACCACCACCTCCCAGGTGGAATGAAGAGCTTGAGGATTTGACGGTCAAGGCCTTTAAGGGACGAAGGCATTCATTTCCATCACCCATGGAATATGAGGAGGGCTAGAGAAGAGAGGTTGCTGAGGCTGTGGCGCCTAGCCTTTGAACTTCTGCGCGATGAGCAGAGTCGCTGCCATTTCTACAGACAATAAACACGACAGGTTTGTTCTCCTTGCCACAGAAACCCACTCGTTAGTTGGCGTGCTGCAGGTAGTCTTCGGTAAGATATTTCGAAAGTGTCCTCTGTCACTCCGAGAGGGAAGATATCGCCGCGGCGATAACAAAACGCCCGTGCTCCTGGTCGATATTTGGTCCCTCGTACCTCGTATTTTCCCGCATCTTTTCCCCGCATCAAACAAAATGTCCACCCGCCGTGCCGCCTCGGTTCCCCGGACATGTAGAGATTACTTCGGTATATAAAAGGTAAAAAGAACGGCGCGACACATACCTTTTGTGCTTATCTCCTCCGAGCACATCTATTATCTTAACGAATCAGAAATCCAGGGAGAGCGGGAAAAAGAAGAAAAATGGTGTATCTCATCCGCGACGGGGTCCGCTTGTACTATGAAGTCCACGGTAGCGGGACGCCTCTCCTCCTGACGCACGGATACTCGTCCACCTCGGCCATGTGGGCGGGCCAGGTCGCCGCGCTGTCCAAGCGGTTCAAGCTGATCCTGTGGGATATGCGCGGGCACGGCGCATCAGACTACCCGACCGACCAGGCGGCATACAGCGAAGCCCACACGGTGGACGACATGGCAGCGGTTCTCGACGCGGTCGTCGGGCGCGGTGCCGGCGTCACAGCCATTGTCGGCGGCCTGTCCCTCGGCGGATACATGTCACTGGCGTTTTACCGCGTGTACCCGCAGCGGGTGCGGGCGTTGCTCATCATCGACACGGGCCCGGGGTTCAAGAAGGACGCGGCGCGCGACGAATGGAACAGAACGGCGCACGCCACAGCGAAAAAGTTTGAGACCGACGGCCTCGCCGTGCTGCAGGGCCTGAGCGCCGAGCGCGCCACCGTCACCCACCGCAACGCAAGAGGCCTGGCCCTTGCGGCCCGCGGCATGCTCGCCCAGCGCGACTCAAAGGTCATCGATTCGCTGCCTGCCGTGCGCGTGCCGAGTCTGGTCGTCGTGGGCGCAGATGACACCCCCTTCCTCGTCGCCAGCGAGTACATGGCCAAGAAGATCCCCGGGGCGAGGAAAGTCGTGGTGCCCGATGCAGGGCACGCCGTCAACATCGACCAACCTGAAAAGTTCTTAGAGGCGATCCTGCCGTTCTTGGACGAGGTCGAACGCCGTGGTGGGAAGCCGAGACCGTCACTTTGAAAAAGAGAAACACGCTCAAGTTTGAGAAGAGACCAAATTTTCTTTTCGAGAAACAAAAACAAAAACAATACGGGTTGACTGATCAGGTGGATCGCGGCATTTTGACTACGGGATATTGGGTATTGGACATTGGATGTGGAAGGGAGCGTGCGTGCCTTGTTAGGCCCTTGATAGTGTGGTGGTGATTGTTGGTAACTTGACATGTCCACAGAGACCCTGACCTGATCCATTGGAATCATATGAATCCCGATGCCTTTTTGCTACCGTGTTGTTTTGGTTCGCTTTTTTTTTCCTCTTTTCACTCCCAAACTTGGTAACTGTATCGCACTAACCACTTCACTGCCAGACCACACCTCCACCCACACACACATGTGATACAGAGCACACACACAGGATCACAATGCAAATTGCCCAAGGAGAAAAAAAAGTACCAGCCAAAAAAAAGACGACTTACCGTTTCGAACTTACCTTTTTCGCATTTTTCCTATTCTCGCCATGCCCCTCAAAACATGGATTCCTGGGTTCTTGTCCCCTGTTGCAGTGTTCCCAAGCGGAGAATAGGAAGATTGAGCAGCCCTATGTTACGGGGGGACTATTTTCAAACACTGCTCCGACGGCCCAAGATCAGGCTGTCAATCTTGGAGGTAATTCGAACATTGTAAAATATAACTTAGTAGTGGGGGGAACTTTTTCACCTGGTAGTACCGAGGGCATGGGACTGGACCCAGGGATACTGCTTGGCGGTGTTGGGAGGGCGGCCGCTCGTGGTGTTTAGTATCGAAATGGGAGGCAGGGTTTTCAACTCTTCCTCGCGTCGTCGTCGTCGTCGTCTTCTTCCTCTTCCTCCTCTTCTCATAGCATTGGCATTGACTCCCGCATTCGTCCTGTAACTCTGGTCAATGATAGCCAGGGCTGTCTGTGTCGCGCCAGAATGGATCTAACGTCTCAGCTGGCATGGCTGTCCTCTATAAGAATATTGTTCTCTCGCGATCATGGCGATCTCGGATGCGAGTGTTTCTCGTGGCAAAATGCAGGCACCGAGTCAGGCGTGTCAATTCGTGAACCAGGTAGGTTTGTTGCATCTATGGGCGCATGATGGGTTTGGATGCGGTGGTGTCTCTACCATACGGCGAGAGTCTCAAGGCGGCCTATCATCTTTCCTGGGGCTTCTCTAGATGGATATCATCTATGAGATGGCGACAGCAAATATGGGTGTTTCCACTGTTAGGTGTTTTCTTCTTGTTTACTGCTCCGGCGGCTGTGTCTCGATCATGGATGGATCTCCTACTTCTCATATTACGCATCGAGCTCAACAATCATCCTACCTGAAGTATGAATCTTGGTGCGGGAGCAACAACAGCCCAAGGCGATATCCATATGGGGAACAGGTCTGTCCGAATCATTCTGGTTGGGAGGTTAATTTGGACGTTGGGCGGTCTGGAGGAGTCACAGCAGCTGGTATGCATAATGACTACGAGGTGGTCGGGATCGTGGTCTCGCCCAGCAACTACAGAGTTTTCTGGGTGAGCGGAACGAGTGCTCTTGGTGCGAAGCGGGTATCAAGGCGAGGACATATGTACGATGCATATGAGCAGACGGATGGTCTCCAAGCAGCAGTCGTGAGCATTGACGCGGAATCGCGGGCTGAGGATAGATATTGTACATTTGTATGTATGTATTCGGTGCTCATGGTACTCAAGTCGTTGGTGTCGTTGATGTTTTTTCTCTGCACCATCTGAGTCTGACTATTCGAGGCAAGTTTGCCGACCTCAAATGAGCCTCTCGTCTGCCTCGTCGCCTTCCAACCACGAGCTTGAGTAACTGATTTGCTGCCTTTGTTTCACAAACGCCCAACCCGTATTTCTTCCTGACTCTTTCTTTGTCTTGTGTACCTCTCCAGCGAATCGACCCCGGCAAAATCTCGACGCTCTCGGGCTCATATCCCACCACGACCACGACCACCTCAGATGCGCCTGGCAACCCGTCGATTCTTCCTCTGCTTCCTCCACGAGTCTCAATGACAGCGATTGCCTCTTACCCCACGAACTCTTCGACCCTGGCAGTCTAGTTTGTCCAGGCGGTCATTCTCCAGCCTCACAATGAAGACCACCTATTCGCTGGTCGGTCTCAGACGGTGGTCGTGTAAGAGCAAGGAATTACCTCCCGTCCCCTCCATCAAGGCTATTCACGTCTACGACTTCGACAATACGCTCTTCAACAGCCCCTTACCAAACCCCCAGATATGGGCACAACCTACCGTCGGTCTGCTTCAAACATATGAGACTCTCGCCTATGGAGGGTGGTGGCACGATAACAGTATACTGGCTGCCACAGGAGATGGTCTCGAGATTGAAGAGCCCCGCGCATGGGAGGGTCACTGGAACGAGACTGTGGTCCAGCTCGTCGAATTGAGCAGCCAAACCAAGGATGTCCTCACTGTATTGCTGACCGGCAGGGGAGAGACGTATTTCGCGGACCTTGTCAACCGAATTTGCAACTCACGGAAACTCGACTTCGACATGGTCGTCCTCAAGCCCGAGGTCGGCCCCTCAGGCCAGCAGTTCGAGTCCACCATGGGGTTCAAGCAGGAGTTCCTCAAAGAACTAGTCTTCAGCTATAAGAATGCTGACGAAATAAGAATTTACGAGGATCGTCCCAAGCACGTCAAAGGCTTCAGAGACTACTTTGAGCGCTTGAACAAGTCATTCCTATCGCATCCTGTTGACCAACCACCGCCTCCTCGGAAGCCCATCACGGCGGAGGTGATTCACGTCTGTGAGCTGAAGACCACTCTGAACCCAGAGACCGAAGTCGAGGTCGTGCAGCGAGCCATCACTCGCCACAACGAAGCAATCTCCAATGGGGTTCCCACTGTGACGAAGACTGTCCGCAAGCATCTGAAGATCGACCAGCAGTTCTGCTATTTCGGTTATATGATCAACCAAACAGACTCCGCACGCCTCCTGACATTATTCAATATCGCAGCTGGGATGATTGATTCTGGCGAAGTCCGTCTTTTTGCGTCGAGTATCCTCATTACGCCTTACTACCCGCGGCATGACATTCTCAAGAAGGTTGGCGGGCGTGGCAAGAAAGTCACATGGCAGGTTACGGGAATCGCCAAGTACGAAGATCGGATCTGGGCTGCCCGCGTTGCACCAGTAACAGACACTCAAATCTACACCCAGGATCCCACACCTCTTGTTGTTCTAGCTGTCCGAAAGGGCTCCAGACAGATCGACGCAGCCAGAATACAGACCTGGCAATCTGTCCCTCCGGACAAAGCCTTCATGTTCGAAACCACAGTGGCCGACAAGGTCATGTTGAAAATCGAAGACGATCACTCCCGAGTCCAGCGTGGGTCTGGAGGTAACCGGAGGGGACATCTTGTCAATGATTTTGAGGCAGGGCACAAGCGAAAATATGGTGGTGACGAGCCCAACTCGCGGAACAGAGACTCATATGCACGGGTCGCCGGTGGAAGCGACAGAGATGATGGTGGCTATGTGCCAAGAGGAGGACGTTATCAACAGCGCAACCAACAAAGCAAGGCCAACTTTAACAACCGTAACAATCCAAACTTGTCTGGGAACAGGGGGAGTAATTCAGCAAATACCGGTGTGAAACAACGCGGTGGTGGCCAAGCTGGAGGCGGCTCGAACAGAGGCAGAAACAACGGTCCTGCCGGTGGAGGCGGGGGCCGGGGAGCGCCGGCATATCGGAGTCTGGACGACTATCCCCCGGGAAACTTTGATGGAGCCATGGATCCGAAGACCGGGTCGGGCGAGATGGTCATGAATTACTAGGGACGGCATTTTCAGGCGGGCTATGAGTTGTTGTGGGATATGACATTGAACCGAGACTTTGTCCCGGTGTATGATACGGACGAACGGGGTTCGGAGCATTTCATCAGTCCGGGTCATGATCAACAGCCAGGCGTTGGACGGCGAATGAGTGTTGGTCGGTCATTACTTGTATGGCTCTTGACAGGAAGCTATTTCCGTCGATGCAAACGGTGTACGCTTCGAGCAAAGCCTGTTGCTAGGATGACTTTGCTCGCTGTTCGGAATGTAAAGAGGCATTATCGACGCAGGGCGCGCAGGGCTGTGTCAGCCACAACTAGCTGGCATTTCGAATGTATCACACAATGGCGTGGCCAGTGGAACAGAGAATTCTTGTATGATTATCATTTTAATCAGGAAGGGGAGACGAAATATCAAATGTCTCTGATGCCACCACAACGTTGCTCTCCCATGTCTACCGAAGCTGATTGTCATGCCACCTGCCCAGTCAATCCGTCAATAGACAACAAGAGTACAATGCAGATATCAAATCGACACAGCCACCCTCACAGGAGGTCTTAAAAGCCATCACCCGCACGCCACGGCCTCCCACACTCCCTCGCCCGGGTCCGCGGATCAAAGCCCCTCCGAACAGCCAACTCCCTGGCACGGTCCAGCTCCCTGCCCAGCCTGCCGCGGCGGTTCTTGAGATCCTTGAAGGTGTTGCTGTCGCTGTCGCTGTCGCTGTCGCTTCTGCCGCCGCCGTCTGCGCCGGTCCACAGCGCGAGGAGCTGCGCGTCCAGGCCCTCTTTGGCGTCGAACGACTCGAGCCAGCGGCGCAGCCCGCGCTCGCGGCCCTCGAAGCACACGCCGTACCCGTCGCAGAGGCAGCGGTGAGGGGACGGGCAGAACTCGAAGAGGCCCGTGAAGATGTATTGCCAGGAGTATTCGAGGATGGTTGCCGAGAATCTGGAGGAGGAGGAGTCGTCGCTAGTGCGTTTGAGCCAGGCCCGGTAGTGTCGGTACTCATCGACAGAGCGTTGGCGGATGCGCTCTCCCGACACGGCGAACTGCGCGCAGCACGGCTGCGACAGGGCGCGCGGGATGGGGGTGTCGTGCCCGAACAAGTCGTGGAACAGGGCGGAGGTCAGGGCCGGCTCCGCAGGTTTGCGCACCAGGTCGTACTTTCTCACGGGTTGGTCGACGTGCAGCCAGTCCGGACAGCCCGGGTCCAGGTGGCAGCGCGCGTTGAAGTAGCCCTGGCGCATGACGTGGGCGTCGGAGAGGAGCTTGATCGTGACGCCTGTGTCCGCGTCCAGCACGACGTTGTTGTACCGGCTCTTCTTGGCCGGTCGGAAGAACAGCACAATATCTGGGAGGGCGTCGTAGTGGTCGATGATATAGCTCAGATAGGCCACGGCTTCCTCGCTGCCCCTGTTTGTCGCCGACGGGCCATTACCGCTTCCCGAGTCCGAGTCTGTCGCGTCGATCGAGTAGATCTTCTTGGGCAGGTCGGGCAGGTCTCGGTCCAGCCAGGACGTGTCTTCCCCAGGCAGCCGTGTCGTGACCAGCACACGCGTGTAGTTCTGCCCGGCTGGTTTGGCGGTCCCGGGCGAGAAGCGGGCTGGGTCGTATAGTGGCCCCTTCTGGCCACGATAGAGGTATGCTTCTCTACTGCGGGTGTTGGTGACGATCAATGTCAAGACTAGTGCCACGAGGACCAGTGACCGAAGTGACGGGCGACGGAAGAGGCGCATCGTCAGGGATGAGGTCGAGCATGTGCATTAGCATGAGCATGAGCATAAGCGTGAGTAGTAGTGATCATCACTCTCGTCTTCCGCTCTTTCATGTTGCTATTGCTCTAGGACTAGCACTCCACAACGCTGGCTAGCTTACAAGCTGAGCAGGTAAAAGTGTCTCTACGAAGGAGACGAAGGGCTTTTTTTTTTCGAGAAGAGGAGGGAGGAAGTTCCAAGCTTCTCAGGTATTTTTCCAATACAAAACAAACGAAAACGAGAAGAGACGAGACGAGAGCAAGAGTTTGACAGGACCAAGTTCGTTTGCAGAGCCAAGATGTTTAGATCTCGGAAAGCTAGTGTCTTGAGTCTCGGGTCTTGTGGGTGACGATGGTGGCAGATATGTATGGACTCGCACTCGGTCCTTGGTACGAGTACTCTACTTGGGACCCGTCTGTCCTCGTACTCTTAGATCAATGGGGACAGGGGACAGGGGTGGGCGACGAGAGCAACGACACGCGTAAGAGATAAGAAATCAACGGCGGACCAGGCTAGGTAGAGAGAGGAGAAGGGGTGACATTCTCGAGTGGTGGCCAAGTCGACCAGGGAGGAGTAGGTGGGTGATGATGAAGAATGTACTCGTAGTCCTAGTAGTAGTAGTTCTGTACTATGAGTTGTTGGCCGGTGTTTTGTCTAGGACCAGGTATGGATGTGAACAAGGAATGCTCCGGGTCTTGTCGGTGCATACTGAGTACGCGTAGATTGGATTGGCGATATGGTGGAGGAGAAAATATCAAGGTACAAGATAGAATGAATGTAATTTCTCTTGCCGAGGAGGTTTGCGACTTGATGGAAATTGCATTGTCAGGGCGCAAGGCTCCGCCTCAATTGCCCCATGCTCCAGTAATGCTGCAGTACCAAGTCTGTAGAGGGGATCACTGATAATTGTTGGTTCTAATCATTTGTATTTGTCGCTCTTTGCCATCATACCTGTGGCGTTGTAGTACATGGTCGTCCCTAAGATATGGTATATACAAGTTCTGATATGAGGAGAGATGTTGCGCCGCCGCTAATGCTCTTTATATGTCCAAGATCTATACCCACCCCCTCCTGCCCTGTTCTTCTCATGGTATCTCTTGTGTGGTTGTACAGTCCAACATCTTGTATTTTCTTTCCCTTGTCGACCCGTTGCGTGACATCGTCAATCACATCTCCCGTCCTTCCACCCGTCCTTCCATCTCTGCTTCCAGAGACTACAATCGAACTCGGTCTTCCCCAGCTTCACATTCACCGCATTATGAGCTTGACACATCCACATACCCAGGTCGTCTTGTCCTTTGACCTTGGGCTCGTTCCCGGGCTTTTTCATCCAGTCTCGAAAATCGTCCGCGCACACCCAGCAAGGGTAGAGCATGGAGAAGGTCGAAATGAACTGCTTCATGACTGATTGAGTTTCGGGAGGGGCCGCCTCGGGGTACGTAGCCGCGATGCTGTGCAGCAGCGTCCACGTAGCTCTACCAAGTTCTTCGACGTCCGGCGGGCATTCGGTTCGTGGAGGCGGGACTGGAGCGGCGGCGGCTTTTGTCTTTTTGCCCGTGCCCTGCTTCATCATCGCCATCCATGCGGCAGACGAAGTACACGTTCGACAACTATCCTGTAGTCAGTCACGGAGCCGAGTCTTCAACAAACAGCAACAACGCACGGTTTCCCATCCTTGTCCAGGACAACTCCCGGCGCAGTCTTCTGTGGCTTCTTGTCCTCATCCTCTGCATCCCTGGTGCCAGGTGCTTGACCACCTGGAAAAGGGAACGACATTTGTCTGCTGATCCGCGATCGCCGCACGCCTTCCTCGGGGGGTCCGCCGCAATCTGCCCTTACGCGCCTTTAGCAAGCATCAAAGTTGAGGTTGAGACATGATTGTAAATCAGAAAAATGAAGCCTTGCCTTGTGGTGCGACAAACGCCGATTATGTCCGATGCAGGCTCGCTTCACCTTCTCCTTTGACTTTCCCCAAGTAGGTCTAGACCAGTATTATCACGTGCTTGATCGTGTTTACGTTGCGGGGAAGCCTCGAGCCCATCGCAGAAGGGAAATCAAGGGTCGACTGGCCCTGATGCGACCAGCGCGTTTTTTCATTAATTCAACGGCGCCTGCGCGTGTTCGATCAACCCTCCTATCTTCTTGGATAACATAATCATCATTTACCCTTGATCAGAGCAATATGTCCGTGTCCGACTCGGAACTTTCAGAAGCCTCCGAGACACCCACACCACCAGACAACGAACTCGAGCAAAGTCTACGCCGTGAGGTGGACAAGGCGCTACAAGATGGAATCGAGTTTTCGAACAACTCCATACGCGCAGCTTCCGAAACGCAACTCGGGCTCCCGAAGGGTTTCTACAAACAGCACGAGGAGTGGGCACAGCGGAGTAAAGCTATCATTGCCGACCAACTGGTATATCTGGATGCTCCCAAGTGATGTGTCGCGCACAGCTAATACTGCGGCCAGGATGTTCGGGCAGTGACAGAAAGCCCTCCCCCGGAGGAGGCCAAGCCCAAGGCCAAAGAGCCCGAGAAGACATCCAAGAAGCGCAAGACCTCACAGAAACAGAAAGAGTCCACACCGAACAAGAGACGAAAAGCTGCTACCGCAAAGAGTCGCGACCATGCCTCGAAGAATCTGTCTTCCCCTCAGGGGAGTGTAGACTCAGAAGCGATGCAAGAGACGCCAAAAACAAAACCAGGAAAGAGCCCTCAGAAAGCACGCTCCGTCAAGTCCAAGCCCGTTCCAACCGAGCGAGCAAAGGTGTCAGGCTCTGGCCAAGATGACGAGCAAGCGAAGAAGAGCAGCAAGCGCAGAGACTCTGCGGGGCAGACGCCCAAGAAGCCCGCCAGCAGACCCACCACAAAGCCAAAAGCCGACGCCAATATCGACATCGAGCAGGCCGAAATCAAGCGTCTTCAAGGCTGGCTGATGAAATGCGGCATTCGTAAGCTGTGGGGTAAAGAGCTGAAACCCTACGAAACCTCCAAAGCCAAAATCAAGCATTTGAAACAAATGCTCGCCGACATCGGCATGACTGGCAGATACTCGGCAGAGAAGGCGAACCAGATCAAAGAGGCTCGAGAGTTGGCGGCCGACATCGAGGCTGTCCAAGAAGGAGAAGCACGCTGGGGTGCTTTCAACGCCCAGAACGGTGCGCGAGCTGAAAAAGGTACAGATGGCCCGCGACCCACAGCGAGACGGTTGGTGCGAGGAGCGAAGAATTATGACTTTCTGAGCAGCGATGGCGAGGAGACCGATTGAAGTCGGAACTCAAGCTGTCCTTTAGAGGCGCTTGGTCAGGTGGTTTCTTTATTTGATTGCTTTATTGCCGCTCATGCGCTGTGCAACTAGGCTGAAGACGGCTACGGATGAAATGAACAGGACCAGGTTGTAAAACTAAGCAAGGGAGGTTAGAACTATGTTGGATATTTTCTGTATTTGGTACAGCAAGGAAGCTTACGGCGTTGCGGGAGTACTCATTCTCTTCTGCCTCGGTTCGAGCCTCGACGAAGAGACGGCGTAGGTTTGGCAGAGCCATGTTTGACGAGCGAGATACGAGTGCGTTTACTGGTGAGCTTAGAATTGACGGACCGGGTTGTTGTAGGATGGAATAGAAGGATAGGAGAGCAGATCCATGCAAGTCGGTCGGGCGCGAGGCTCAGCATTCCTTGGCAACAATCCACTTCAGCCTTGCGTCAGCCTCGTCTGGCTCTGTCACAGCCTTGCCTCGGCATCTCCATCGCTGGCAGACAAAGCTGTTTTCCACGTCTTCGAAAAAGTGGTCTGTTAGGTCGCTTCTCACCAGAATGTCATGCGGCAGTGGATTGAACAAACGCGGATGATACTCTCATCGCCACTGCCATCCACCCTTGAGCAGGATATGCTGAGAAAAAAAACCCACGTTTGGTCGCCTGTTCAATGATGATGACCTTGGCAGAGCGACTCGATCCCACCTTGCAAGTCTTTCCCAATTTGGAGGACAGACTCGCTCCCTCACGTCGGATCGTTGGCAACTCCTGATACAACCATCTTCAGGCGTCCCGTTCCCACATCACAACGTCTTGAGGGATATTGAGCTTCCAGGTTTGTGTTGCACGGTTACAAGCAGGCTTTGCTCGATTTGGACATGGCGCGTGTAATCACAACCCCCGTATAACAGACTGCTCCTGGCTACTTTTGAGTAGCAGAAAATCCGTTGGTAGGTCTCCTGTCTATGCTCCAACAACTCATGCTGGAGCTCCTTGTCCGGAGGAGGCGGAAACCACAGTGTGAACCGACGGTCAGCACTCAGCACTTCTGAACCTCACAAGCCGGTCCGAATGTGGGCACCCCTGTTTAGGGGTGACATTACAAACGAAGTTGTGAGATCTCGATACGCCGCGTTCAGTGGTGGAGTCGGTGGCCTCAACACTGTCCTTATAGGATCCTCGTATAGTGGACCGACTGCGGCTGGTCGCCCATTCCTGGCAGATTGTTACCCTTACCGCTATAACCATCATGGAACGCCTCTTCCACGCTGGCTATATAAACAACGGAAATTATACCATTATGGCGTGTCCGCCAGGAGAGTAACATATCTCAAGTTGACATTTTTGTGATCATGGACGGCTATCCACTTGCTTCGATCCCAGCACTCACACTCGACGACGGCGTCAACCGCGATGAGATCAATGCCAGTGACATCGTGGCCAACTGGCTCGCAGCTCTAGAGAAGCGTCCTAAGAACGGTCTGTCTACCGACCTCTCGGATCTCTTTATTGACGACTCATGGTGGCGGGATTTTACCAGTCTTTCATGGGATATAGTAACAAAGCACGGTCTCAAAGACGTCGCAGACTATCTCAACAGCTCGACCACTGGATTCGGACGGCTGGATACCGTCAAAACCGGGGGTCTGCAGCCCAGCTTGGTAGACATACACGGAGCCATCTGGATCCAGGGTGGGTTTACCTTCCGGACAAGTGATGGCTCGGGCACCGGTCTCGTCCGATTGATCAATGTGGACAGGTCTCACTGGAAAGCATGGACGGTCTTCACGCAGCTTGAGAGACTCAGCAATCAGGACGAGCTTGACAACCAACGACTACGCCAATCCTACACCCAGACAAAACTTGGCCAGGGAGTCAATGGGGAAAAGAAGGACGACCTTCAGGTCTTGATCATCGGTGCCGGTAGGTCATTACACGTCGCCGAGCAGCCACCCAGCTGATTGATTTCCAGGACAATCGGGTCTTATGCTCGCTGCGCAGCTCAAGAACATGGGCGTCAAAGCGTTGCTTGTCGACAAGCTCCCACGACTTGGGGATCTGTGGCGGTCCAGATACGAAACAGTCAGGACCCATACACCAATCTATACCGACCACTATCCCTTCCTCAAATACCCCACCAACTGGCCGCGATGGCTGGAGCAGGACAAGATCGCCAGCTGGATGGAACATTACGGCCAAGTGATGGGACTTGAATATATGCTCAGCACCACGGTGAACAAGATCGACTACGACGAAAAGGCGCGCCAATATACTGTTGAGGTGGAAAATGAGGACGGCAAACAAACCTTCCACCCTCGGCATCTTGTCCTGGCGACCGGCGTGTTCAGTTGTCACCCCATCGAACCTGAGATCCCCGGCCGAGATCTGTTCAAAGGAGAGGCGTACCATGCAATGCACCACAAAGCCGCACGTCTCACGCCTGATGTTGGCAACAAGCGCGTCGCTATCATCGGCTCCGGCACCAGCGCCCACGACATCGCCCAGGACTTTGTCAACTCTGGAGCCAAGGAGGTGACCATGATCCAACGCAACGCCATCTTCTCCCTGTCGGCCAAAGCGATTGAAGACGCCTACTTTTCCATCTGGGACACGCCCGGCATAACGACCGAGGAGGCCGACATCATCGCAAACTCTTTCCCCGTTGCCGTCGCTCGGACATTCAACATCGGACAGACGCAGATGATGCAGGAGCACGACAAGGAGCTGCTCCAGGGCTTGGAGAAGGCCGGGCTGAAGGTCAAGCATGCAAAGACAGCCGGGTACGGCTTCATCGACCACCTCGCCGTCAAGACCGGCCACTTCTACATCGACCAAGGCGCGAGCCAGATGATTGTGGATGGGAGAATCAAGGTCAAGTCGTGCGCCGCCGGGGTCAAGGAATTCGTCAGGGACGGGATCGTCCTCGCCGACGGGACCAAGGTGGACGCCGACCTGGTCATTCTGGCGACGGGGTATCAGAGAAACGTGCTGACCGTGGAGGAGTTGATGGGGAAGAAGGTCGCCGAGCGGGTTGGCGATCTGGGCTTTCTCAACGACGAGCAGGAGCGGATTGGGGTAAGTCAGTCATTTTACCTTGACTTTACTGCTTTTTCTTTTTTTTCCCCTTCTTTTTTTTCCGGGAATGACTGATTTTGACTCTATGACAGTGGTGGCGGCCCACCGGCTTCCCGGGCTTCTGGTACATGACCGGCAGTTTCGTGTGGGCGCGACAGTTTTCGCCCGTCCTCGCCCTGCAGATCAGCGCTGTCGAGCAGGGCCTGAACCCGGGGTACTGGGATCAAACGGCGCGGAACAGCAAGGGTATTGGCACCGTGGAATACAGAGTCTAGAGTCTAGAGGCCATCACACCAGGTAGGCCGGGGAGGTCAGTGTCTAGTAAGGTAAGTTGTCCCCTGCGGGGAGTGTCTCTTCTGTGATGTTGGGGGGATGTGGATGCTTGGGTGGGTGAGTGAGTTATATCCATGATGCAGAGTTGACAGACACCATGGCTGTCGAATTACCTTCTTTGGAGCGCTTCGCTGTCTCGGATATCCTCTCGGCTTCCATCTCGAGGTCTTTCCTCCTGTTGAACGATTTCTGTTTGGTTGTTGTCCCGCTACCCCTTTTCCACCCAGCCTCGTCAGTTGTCAGTTGTCCGCTGCATGTCCCTCCTCGAGCGCTATGTGTCATTGTCTCATTGTGTCTTATTGTTTCTTGTTTCTAGTGTCTTTGTGCCTCTCCCGCCATTGCATTGACATTGCATTGCATTGACCATTGACACCATGGAAACTCGAGCTCATCCCCTTTTTTTTCCATTGTCGATAAATTATTGTTTTGTATGCATGATCTCTTTAAAACTTGTCCCAATCTCTTTTACGAGTATTTTGTCACACTCATTCATGAGAAACAAAGAGTTTGAGGTCGTTTTTTATACATCTTATTCAGCCGGTGAGTTGGTTTTGTTTCCTCTGCTCTTTTTTTGTCTCTTTTGTTCTGTAGTTCGATTTTCTTTTCCCTGGAGATTGATCAGTGTCCAATTCTTCACATGCAAACATACATACGAACATACAAACACAAATACCGAGTACCACCATCAAAAATTAGAGCGAAGCTACCTCCACCACCACCGCCAGAAGAACGATATAACCGACGACATCGTCACAAAGAAAGAAAGAAAAAAAAAAAAAGAACAAAGTACTCTATACCTCTCGCACAAAATGAAACTCCTCACCACCGCAACCGCCACCACCGCGGTCATCGCACTGCTCGCCACGACAGCCACCGCGTCGACCATCGCCGACCCGTCCGCCCTCGCCGCGAGCGTCAACACCTTCGACCTGCACGCGCGCAGCCTGAAGAAGATGGACGGCAAGTGCACGTCCAGCGGCGGATGCAAGGTTCCCGGTGGACTGCACGCGGCGTATCCGTGCTGGAATTCGGAGTGCCTTGTTCCCAATCACACAACAAACGCCGCCAGCAAGAAGGAAAAGGATAACGGTAGTGGTAGTGGTAGTGGTAATCACACGAGCAGAGCCAATGGCTGGCAAAAAGGTGACGGTGGCAACGATACAGGCAAAAACTGCACCATCGCGCCCGGCATGGACGGCGCGTGGGTCGCAAAGTGTCCGACGAATCTGTTGCCGTATGAGTGGGCGTGGCCGTGGGTGCCGCCGCCAAAGAAGAAGACGGGGGACAAGGACGGAAAGGATAAGGAATAGCATCCCCTTACCAATAGAAATGAGATCAAAGAACGGTAATAGGAATAGGCACTGGGCATGTCAAAGAAAATAAAACGGTGTGTAGGATAGTTCCAGAGTGGGTGATATGGACCCTGCTATGTATACACTGCAGGGTGCTATACCGAGTAAGATGTATATATCAAACTCCATCTCACTCTCGTCCTTTTCCTATCCTATCATCTATTCGTGCCCTCGCTCGCTCACTCAAACAGACTGTATAACTCGTCCAAAGCCATGTAATGTCCCATCACCGCTGGAACTCCCCGAGAGCTTCGACCTTGTCGTGATCCACGTTCCCAACCGTGCTGGTGAAGCCATTCTCCTTGACCCGCGCGAGAGCATCGTCTTGGTTGCCACCACTACTGATGACGGTCGTTGTACTTGAGGAGGACGACCCCTTCCCCACAACGACGGCCAGGATTTGTTGGACGTCCAGCTTCTTCTCATCGTCTTCTCCCGCACTCTGCGAACACCGCCATGCGACATGGTCGTCGGGCCTGACAAGCACGGCGTCCCGCTCCCACACTGCCCTCACGTGCGGCTCGTCGGGCAGATGGATCGTCTTGAGCGGCACGCCCATCTTCTTTGCCTCCGACTCAAAAACCCCGATATACCGGCCTTGAGGCGTAAAGTCGACGAGGGAGTATTCCTTGCCGCTCCCAAACAGGTCGAACACGCTGGTGTCCCCGTCCTTCAAAAACACGTGTGGAGCCCGTGCGCCCGGCCAGGTCGAGGGCACATAGCGCTCCGGGCTCCACTCGGGCTCGGTCGTCGTACCGGCATCGTCCGCGAAGATGACAGGGGAGCCGTTGTACCGGTATCCCATCTCGATGCCGTGGTCCTTGTTCTCCCCGTCGTGTGCGACAATGTACTCGGCGATCTGTCTCCGCACGTCGTCGCCCTCGGCTGTCTTCGCAATGACGGCATCTCCCGTCTTGTCGACTAGCTCCTTGTAGAACGTGTGTTGCGACCAGTGCACGCCAGACCGCTCAATGTTCCTGGCTGCCACGGGCCGTCGTTCGTCCTCGTACGACTGTAACAGCGTGGGACCACCGTGGCCGGACAACACGGCGGCCAGCTTCCAACCAATGTCGAAGCTGTCCCCGACGGCCGTGTTCATGCCGTAACCCCCCGTGGGGATGTTCTGGTGTGCCGCATCGCCGGAGAGGAAGACGCGCCCTCTTGGGGAGATGTACTTGTCTGCCAGGTAGATGTTGGGTCGCCACGTGCTCGTAACGAGCACCTCGTCAATCTTGATGGGCCAAGGCGAGCCCGATCCTCCTAACACGCGGTAGACGACTTCCTTCGGGTCGAGGGTCGAGTCGTCAAAGTCGAGCGGCAAAGGCGTGTGCGCGGTCCAGGTGTCGACCTCGTCCTGCGAGATGATGACGTGTCCGCTGGTGAAGAAGATGTGCCAGAACTGGCCTTGCTTCTGGATGCGGCTCAGGTCGCGAGACTTGAAGTGGACGAGGTAGAGTTTGGCAGGACTATTTGTTTTAGAAATAAACTCGTGAGCTGGAAAGCAAACAAGAAGAGCGATTGAAGCGTGATACGCCACAGAAGTACTCACACTGGCCCTCCTGTTAGGTTGATGCCGATCTCTTTCCGCACACGACTCCCTCCGCCGTCGCAACCAACGACATACTGAGCCTTGACCCTGTGCGTTTCGCCGCTGGTGTCGGTCAGTTCGCACTCGACGCCCGTGTCGGACTCGGTCAGGCGCTCAAACTTCCAGCCAAAGTGGGAGTCGATCAGAGGTTGTGCCTGGATGCGCGGCTTCAGCCAGGCCTCGAAGATGGCCTGCGAGCAACGTTGGTATGGCTCGCGGGGCATGGTGCCATCATTGTGAGCTTTGATCTGAGCGCGCCACCAGTCTGGCGAGGGAAGATCCTAGGATATGGAAGCGTTAGTCTTGCCACTACCATCATCATCTGTCCTCAGGAGAGGCAAAGACGAGGACAAGTCGCTTGGGAGGTAGTGAGGAGGAGTTACCCATTTTGCAATGCGTTCGCCGTCAGCTAATCCAGAACTGAAATGAACGTCGAACGAGTACTTTTGCGGCACGCCTGAATTAAGCGGCTCATCAGCTCGGTCCATTCCACCCCATTCTTCCACAGCACAAAAAGACGGTCAATAAAATGCTTCCAGGAACGAACCGACTTCGCGGAGCCCCTGGTCAACCTTGAGGCGCTTCAACAGCTCCATGCTCCGGCAATTCGTAATGTCCATCTTGGGCCATTTGGTCGTGTCGAGGTTTCGCTCCACGAGCATACACTCGACGCCGTTCTCGGCCAGCTGCAACGCCGTGATCAGGCCGGCAGGTCCAGCTCCGACGACGAGGACGGGCGTTTCGTGGTGAACAACCTATGTGGAATGTCAGTGATCGAGAGAGCATCTACACAGTATGCCTGACGCACCATCTTGTTGACAGAACCTCGAATAATTTGAGAGGACTCGCAGGTACAATGTAGAAAGAGAAGGGTTGACTCGAAGTTCTTAGATATATCTCTTTATTCTCTTATATGCCTACCTCCACCACGATAGATCTGATTCTGTGACGGGTGGTGACTTGTGTCTTTTGCGTGCAGATCCCTTTGCCCTCTTTGTCCCATCAGCATCAGTCGGTACCTGGTCCCCTTTAAATATTAGTAACACGGAGACCCTCCGCATTATGTACTCGCCCATGTTTTGGGGAAGGGAAGTCTTCTGAGGCTTAGCCCCGTACATGTCAGTGTCACTCGATGATCTTGGTATAGCGGTGCACATCGAGTCGAGTGAGCGACCGTTCTTTAGCGCAGGTACAACAACCCCCGCGGGACCTTCTTCTCCCAAGTTGGCCCCACAACATCACTACACGCTTCTCGTTCATCTAGCCTGCGCCGAAAGGCTGCTGGTCTATCCTTTGTGGGAGGGCGGGGGGGAGGTGAGGTGGATGATTGATTTGACAATGATGATTAAGACGTGGACCAGAACCGATTCCCGGGAAGAGGGTCAGCCACGGAATAGCCCAATGGTGTTAATAGCCGTGCTGCTGACCATCCCCCAGGAATACGGAGTTGTATGTACGAGGTACCGAGCACAAGCTACTCGTACCGTGGAGCGAGAGCGGGGGAGCGCGGTGTCAATGTTTGCACCGTGTCTGACCGAGGAGGGAGCGGCCGTGGTTGCCGCGAGGAGGATGGAGGATGACTTTTGTTTGAGGGCGTTTGTGGCTGACGAAGAGGCTGATGGTGGGACCAGTGGGAAGATGAAGATGACGTTTGAGTCTAGACTCTCTCTACGAGGTCCAGTGTAAGAATGTGGCAAGTAGGTATAGCTGGTGAAAAAGACAGCTACTTGGTGTTTAGAGGCGCAGGCAACTGGCTCCCTTTACGACGTCTACCAAGCACCCACACCCACACCTACACTCACACCCACCTCAACGTCACCATATACTACTAATGAGACTGCTCTAGTATATTTCCATGTCTGAAACACTCTCATATCTGAGACTGTACAGTAAATTGCTAGCTAGCCGTACTCGTATATAGATTGTCTTCTTCGCCTAGTCACAGCATTCCGCCCCCTTCCCAATTCGCTCCTTCAACCTAGGCCGTCACCAGAGGAGGCACACTGTACTGAGCTGGCTTCGCCTCCAGCGGGTCTGGGGGCACAGGCACCTCCTTGCCGGCGTCTTCGATTTTTCCCGACAGGAATGCCAGGGGGATATTAGGCCCCCAGATGTGTAGGGTATCGGGAGCTGCTGCCTCCCTGCCAAACGGCGTGTCTTCATTGACCAGGTCACCGTCCGAGTAGTGCTCCACTATATTTCCAGAGCCGTCGAACCTATCACCAACAAAGTCAGCCAACAGTTCCAGAGGAGGATCGCAATGCCAGAGGCTCAAGACATCCATACCAGTAGTCGAAAATCTGACTCCCGAGAACATGTCGCCCAATGCCCCAGCAATTCGTCCAGCCCTTGTCTCGGAGCCAGTCGTGACCAAGGGTCTGCGTGTCAAAGTCATTGACTTCATAGCTCGAATGATGAACAAACACAGGGCGTCCCTCGGGCCCGGATGCGACAAAGAAACTCTGCCCCCCCGTCAGTATGCCGTGACCAGCCAGACCGCGTATAACTCACATGGTGATCCGTATATTCCGGTCCCAGGTCTATATGGCAAAAGCATGTCTCATCTTTACCCGTCTCTGGGTTGAAGACGGCGTCGGTCGGCTTCAGATTGATGAGGTCGAGGTAGAAAGAGAGCGTGCTCTCGAATTTGCTCCCCGGGACGATAAACCCATAGTGACCCAGCTTGTGCACAGGGGATGCACCTGGTTTGAAGCGTCGGAATGTCCCCTTCCGTGGTTTTTGGATAGCAGTGTTTGATATTGGTTCAGTCTTCTCGAGAGGAGGCACTGGACCATCCGACTCTCTCAACTTCTGCCCGTAGACAAATCCAACTTTGTAGCCATTGGGATCCTCGACCGTCACCACCTTTCCACCTCCGGGTGCATCACTGTCCTGAATGGGAGAGGCGCCTGGACGAGCAGCGGCTGTTTCCAGATCTTGCAGGCTATCCACCACCCAGTAACCCCCAAGGAAATGTCTCTTGTTGTCTGGAGATCTCTCGGCCACGTAGACGACTGGCTGGCTCCCGTACCCGCGCAGGTACACGCGGTCCGGTGTTCGGTGCTCCTCGACAAAGCCAAAATCGAAGAGAAAGGTGAGTGCCTTTTCCAGATCTGGGTGTTGGTATACAACGTGCGCCAGTCGGACAACACGAACTCGCTTCCCTGTCATGGCGTCTTCCTTTTGACGATCGGGTTGGGCTGTTGCGTATCGTCGTAAGATGGGTTGGTGTTCAAGACGTCTTACACAGACGCAAGCTATGCCTTCCAGAGGAGTTCCCTTAGGGTGCAATATATCAACACTTCCCAGACCACACCGCGCAATCCGGCCGCACAGGTTAATGACAAATTGTGGGAAGGGATAATATCGTCCCGCAATCCCTCTCTCCGGTCTTGACAAGATCCGAGATGGGCAACTTACGGCCACGGTCATGGCCGGCTTCAGCAATCCACCGATCACCGCCCACGTGACAACATCTTTGATGAATTCCCGCTCGGTGCGGCGCGGCATCCGGCACATTGGTATAAAAAGCCAAGATCGAAAGCAGTGGCTGGCATGCATCCCTCCCTTCCAGGCAGGAAGCATTGATTTACCCGAGAGCTCGGCGGCGCTATCATTGACTCGGGCCACTCATCCAGGCATGAAATCCAAGTCTTGGTATCCACCAAAGAAGTCCGAGAACCCAAAGTCGATCTCATTGCTTCCATCATAGAAATGAGGTTGAAGCAGAGGAAAGGTTTGAGGGTCAAACATGGGAGCTTGATAGTTGGCCATGTTCGTTTGGGCAGGCATGTCTAGCGATGTGGGATACTCTTCCTGTGTAGCGGGTTGTTGTTGCTGCACCTCTGTGGGCCCTGTGTAGGGAACACTGTCGCTGATTATCGAGGTCTTCCTCTCTCGTCGATTGAGATCCGGAGGGCTGTTGCCGATGAGTCGCGGCATTCGGAAAAATACTGCATATCTTTTGGCTAGCTGTCTCTCCTCAGCGTTAAGCACGCCTCCTCTCTCAAGAATCTTTGCCAGCTCTATTCGAATGGTCAGAATGAAAATGCATTCGAGGACTGTTCAGTTCTTACCTGACACCACGGAACCCAACTTCCACCTCTCGCTGAAATGTGCGAGGACCAATTTCCCCAAGTCGTGACTAGAAGCGATCAGAGGCTGGGTCCTCAGGATATCACCATCCACGTAGTAAGGCGGAAGCATCATGCATGTAAAAAAAGGGTGGGCGACCGCAATATACCGAGAATCCCAAAGACTGATGATCCGCGACAAGTCGATGGCGCGCTGTCGGAGCGGTGATGAGCTGCCACCACCCACACTCGACACACTGCGATCGTCGTTCTCGGCAGTGATAATTCCAGAAACCATAAAGGACGCGGCCATCAACATGAGGTGTGTGCCAATAACCCAGTTACAGCGGGCAAAGGTCGCTGGAGTGAATGTCAAAGTCTCGGCGTCGAGTCGAAGCGATGCAGGAAGGGCAAGTTTGAAACAGCAGATTTCGTTCTCCAGCGTCAATTTCTCATCTGAGGAAATGTCTTGTTTCTGTTGCAATCGATCATGGACCGTCGCCATGAAGTGATTGGCAACCAAGAACCACGCCCGTTCGTCTTGGTTGTTATTGCCCTGCAACGACCTCCACGATTGACCGGGTAGCATGTTAAGCTCTGCAGATGACATCTCGATTTCGGCAAACCAAGCTTCGTCAGAGATTGGTAGCGCTACAGCCATCCTTTTGCGATCAATTGCATAAGGGTTCCGGGAGACCGTGGATGCAAATGTATCGAGTTCCCATACCGCCCACCAGACTCGCCTGCATTCTTCCTTCTCCACTGAGTCTGTGGGCGTGAGAGGGCTCCAATCTTCGTCGTCAATTTCGGAGAGTCCCAAGTCATAGGCTAATCTGACACAGACCCCAATAAGGATCCAGCCTTGGTGCGTCGGGCCTGATGTGTAAAAGTAGTAGGCTAGGAGAATACAGCCTTGTAGATAGGTCAGCGACGGACTCCGTACGGAACGGGCTTTGGCGTAGCACTCGCGCGCTCGCTGGGCGAACTCGTGTCCTCGCTTGTTTGGAGCAATTCCGGCAAAGACTGGATGGTTGGAGAATCTCGCCGACATGGCAAACATGCTATAGAATAAAAGCGATTCGTCGACTGAGAATCCTTTCATCACATCGCCGTCAACCAACAGGGACTTTTCGTACTTTGCTAGAAATCGCGGCCGGTGGAGGATGGGGACCCAGGCCTGTATTTTGTCGAAGAAGACATAGATCAGATCTATGGCCACTGAGCAAGAGATTTCGCCACCAAACATTGAGGGCAGTGTTGGCGTCGAGAGTTTGGTGGTGGGTTCCGTTGAGATGGGAGGTGGCGATTGTTGCAAGTCTTCCCCGTCCATTTCAGGCCCTAGTTCCTCGGTATCCTCCCCGTCAGAGACGGAGTCATTCTGGTCGTTCTGCTCAGCTCCGCGGTCCCGACCCTCAGTAGTGCGGTTCTCGGTCTCATCGATCTCGGCGAGGAGACCTTTAAGCGAATCTCGAAGTAATGTCTGGGGAATTCCTCGTCGGCCATCTGACTCAGCCGACCCTTCTCCTGCCCGAGAAGCCGCGTCAAGCACCTGAACTAACTTGGACAGGCTGTCACTAATCTTGCGAGATTGTGTTTTGAGCTGGGGTTTGCGCGTGGGCTTTTTTCTTTTCAAGGGGAAGGTGCAAGAATTGCCCGTTCTTAAACAAAGGCCACAAACGGGTCGACGCATATCACATTTTGTCTTTTTGCGGTTGCACTCTTGACATGCTCGGCGCGGTTCATGTTGCGGGACAATGGCTTCGGTATCGGCCATGATGGTGCCCTGAGGAGCTACGCAGCTCGTCGGTTGAGATGCACAAACATTGAAGTTGGCGCACGGACACTCGCAATATCACTGCCACGAGGGTTGAAAATGGAAGAAATGAGATGTTTTACTGGCCCATGAATCTGACTTGGACTCGACGGTTGACACTCCGGCGCTAAACCAGAGATAGTTACCGTCATATCCTCGATGTGAACGGAGAGTGGACGATGAAGTGGGGGCTAATGGTGGGGTGCCGAGGCTGGGGATCTTGGCATGGCACGTGCAGGGCCAAGCTGACTAATGTCAAATCCGTCTAGCCACCCGTGCCACCGAGTCACGCAGCCTTACGCTCATCAGGACAAGAGACGAGGCTCTAAGGCTCTTTTACTAGGTACAAGCAGCTCAGTTGCAGCCCGGCCAATTCTGTATCAACCAGATCAAAGCACGGTCAAATACGAAAAATTGTGGTAACTTCATCAAGATTCCTGCTGTTGTTAGACGGCTTTCCCTCTTCTTCTTGGCAGTTCGTCAGATGGTTTTCTCCCTTCTTTTGGCAGTGTATGCTCAGATAGCCCATTGACCGTCTGGAAATCTCGGAGAAGATCGGGTAAGCTCTCGTCCACGTAGCCGATGTCGATGGTTTTGGCTGTATACTGCACGTTGTACACTCGAGCATAGTGGAGGCGGCTGGATCCGGCGAGATTCTGTTCAGGATTTGTTTTCTTGACGGCGATAGGCCTTTTGTTCGACCTGGGTTCTTTGAATAGCAAGTGAGGTGCTGTACCTTCCACATAAATCACCGCATGCGCGTTGACATCTTTGGGAGAATGAATGAAATTGAGCAACCCTCGTTGATCGTAAGTGTTGACTTGTATGCACTCACAATAGCCACTATGCGCTTGGACGACCACCATAGTGTGGACAGAACTGGAAGTCTGGCTCCCCAAGCTTCGCTTGTTTCCGCTCAGATTCACTGTTCCTGGTGCTATAATGTCCATCCTCTGTGGTTCAATGTCTTGTTCATCCCGGAGCATGGCAAACACACGACCCGGCTGATAATATGCTGGCGGCCTTGCAATGTATCTAGCGTCTATCCTCGAAATAGTTTCATCTGATGCCCGCTTGGAAGGAAACGAGGATGATCGGGGTTGCCAAATAGTTAATTTGGCATTCATGAACGTTGATGGACTTATTGTTGAGGTAGAAACTGGACCAGGAGAAGTGCTTTCGAGATTCTTCCCAACTTCCGGGAGGTTTTCAGGGAATGGCAATATACTTGTGTTTTCAAGCCCTTGAAGATCACGGAATGTGTCCGTCGAAATGCTGCTCGTATCTGAACGAAAATCTCTGTTCTCGGCAAAGTATGCCTCCTCTGTGTAATAGATGCCTGCTTCATTTGTGGTGCTGTCATGATCATCGTGCGGTGATTCAGTGTGAGACATCGAGGGTTCTTGTAAGCCTAGCCAAGATGCCACCTTTGTGCGTCCTTTATCGATAGCGTCAGGATGGCAAATTGGGTTATCGGGAGCCCATGGAAGGGCTAGTAGGGCAAAATCATGTATGTGCTCAGCAATATGTCTCCAGCTCGTTCGAGCTGTTCGTGTACCGGCCTCGACGGTCGGTCTGCACAGTGGACACGACAATGTGGTGGTGGCTGGCGACATGGATGTTTCGAGAACCGTTGGAATTTGATGGGTGGCGATTGAATCAGAGTGTTTTTGCTTGATATGGCCAGAAAGAATTGAGCAGTCCCCATATAGTACACCATCGGCGCACATCAAGCAGGTCCAAGACTTGCCATCTGGGTGCTCTGCACCAGTCATATGAGACATCCAAGCTTGATGGGTAGCAAAAGTAGCCTCCGGTGTAGGACACTGGTCGTAAATACATGTATACGGACATACGTCCTCGGCGAGATGTCTCCTCCACCGGTTCCCGAACAAAAATGCACGGTTCAAAGTCTGACAACAACAAGGACACTTGAAATATTTGACATTCGATGATATTTTCGGCGGGTAAGGGTATCGTACTCGCGAGGTAGTCGAAGAGATCTGGGAAAACGGTGCCGGAAGGTTTTCGTCAAAAAACCCTGTACTGGCCTCAAACTTCGTTGCCATTGAACTGTCGTTGGACGCTTTCGGTACGGTGGTGGCGGAGAGGTCTTTCTCGGCTGAAGCAATGTCATTCGGCTTTGCGTCCACGGTCATTTCGACTGCAGAAGGGTTCGCCGCCGTTCGCGAATGCTTCTGGGCGTAAAGAAAGCGGTTTCGCCTCCTGAGATTAGCATTGATCAGGCGTCGTTGAACAGGAGTTAACTCTTCATTATCACCCATGGTCCGGGGGGAAGTAGAAGGACCTTTGCTTGTCCGAACCAAGACCCAGAAAATGAGAAAACTTTCGAGAGCAGAATGTTCTGAAGCATTGAATACCGAATCAGCCTTCTGGAGGCGGAGTTGATGTCCCGTCCGACGCACTGCAAGGCTGACATTCTTCAATTGGTCAAGGATAGACTCAACGCTCTGCATCGCTTCAGCAAGACGTCCGTCGCTCAATCGCTCTTTACCGTCAGAATCGGAAGCAAAACTGGACTGGTCAGACCATGGAGATATTGACCTCGAGGTCCGGCGGCTGGAAGCACGCTGCGTTCCTGATGATCTGCCCCTCTGTATCCGAATCGGGCCTTGAGTCTGGGATTTCTGTGCTGCCCAACTGAGGTATTGCTCCAACTCAGCCCCATGGGTAGTGAGACTCGTGGCCTGGCACTCTCTGATGAAGACGCCCAACAATCGTAGAAGGTCTGCGAAGACACTGAGAAGGGTTGGCTTTTGGCTAAGCCTGTCACCCAGAGACGACTCGTACATATCGGTCATGCCTGCGCCAGTTTCTGAGACCCAGAGTCTGAAAGCCGCAAGTTTGTTCTCGGCCCACTCGTGCTCCATGAGCAGCCGATTGTGCAGGCATTCTTCTAGCAAGCCATCACATTTTTGCGTCAGGACGGAGACATTCTGGACATCGGCAGGGCTTTCCAGCTCTTTGTCGCTCATTTAGCAGTGTCCAGATCTTAAGGAGCTCTCGGACTCTTTAAATGGGATGGTATTGGCGGGAATATAGAATTATCTAGGTGGAAGAGAAGGTCAAAGGCGTTCAAGTCGAAGTGAGGCTGAAAGCGCAGGCTGGGTCAGTGCGGGGTTGATGGATGCACATCAAGAGTTGAAAGGTGCGTGCAATCAGGCTGAACTGACGATGAACGATCTGTCATCCTTCTCCATTTTTCATGCTCGTCTCCCTCGCGGTTGCAGCGTGTCATTCGCCATGGCCGACGACGATATCGATGATCTCGATCTCCTCGAGTCTGCGCCAGGCACTCTACTCGCCATAGCACGCGTATCCACCACGGTCGGCATCAAGAGGCTGCACCAAGGCTTGGGGAATCTTGGAGGAGAGTTGGCGGCGCTTTCCGAGATCATCCAGAGATCCGAGAGCACATTACAGGGGGAGAAGTTCAAGAGGAGGGTCAGGAAGCTTCTTAGAGCGCTTGCGCGAGCCTGCACTGTCTATGAACCCCAATCCCTGGTCACTTGAGAGTCTCTAATCCTTGTCGATAGTGGCATCGCGAAGAGCCCAGTGAAGACTTCATCTTTTTATTGCGTCTCTCGGAGCGATCCTCGTCGTCCAGCAGAGTGGAAGCTGATCTAGAAGCAGGGCTACTGGCGTATGCTTCTGCAGGAAAATTGCCCAAGCTCATTGCTCTTGTAAAAGGCTTCGCTGGTCACCAGCCCCAGTCGGCAACAGCGGAAGACTCGAGGCAGTCCTTTTTTGGTCGCCGTCCCGGGCAGCTTACTATGCAAGAAGATTACCCAAATCACGTCAGACAGCAGCTTTATCAAACGCTTCGAGAGCATTCCAGATGCGTGTGCGTTGTCGAAACTAGTGAGTCTGCGGACGCCGTCCCACAAAACAGAAGGCATTTGTCTAGGTTGCGGCTGAGGCCGTCCCGCAATGTCAACCAGACATTCATTCGGTATGACATGGTCTTTTCCTCTCGACCAGTGCTCTCGTCGACTCTCAAACGGATAGACTGGCAACATATGCAGTTCCAAGTCCCCAGGTAAGCCAAATCGTTCAACAGACGAAGAATATTCCAGCCTCTAATCTTTAGTCTAGTGAAAGACTGGGTAGGGAAGGTGCTGGTATTTCGAGTCGAGACTCATCACTGCATCATCTCCCCGTAGAACCACGACTGTGCAATTACATGATCTCGCCAAAAGACTATCAGATATGTCTCCAAGTGCACAGGAACTATCTATGGTTACTTTACAATCGCTTGCCACTGGAAGCGCATGTCACCGCTTCCCCATCACTGTCTCTGTCAGATACACTAGAAATTGGACGCCTATCCGACAAGATGAAGGTCATTCTCGCATACATCATTGCGATATCCGTCTGGGAATTCTATAATTCTGATTGGATGTCCAGACCATGGAGTGCCGATGACATACATTTTCTGCAAAAGCAGCCAGGAATTGACCGTTCGGCGCCCGTGATTTTTGTCAACAAACCTTACTTGGCAGTACAGATGGAGGAAAGCGACGGTCACGAGAACGACTGTAGCGGCATTGTTGGTCAAATTCACCAGTACCCCAAGATCCTGGCTCTTGGGTGGTTATTGATCGAGATAGCCACCGGCATACGAGCCAGAGATCTTTCGCGAAATGATGAAGTTAACATCAACTCGGAATGGCTATCAGCACAAGAATTCTTGTCCCGAGGGATGCCATGGGATACTTTCGACTACAGGAAGTACTGGGAAGCTGTGCGTAATTGTGTCAGCAATCAATTCATCACCGAAGGTCCCGCATCTGGCATTTCGCTTGTCGACATTGAAGATACGCGTTTGATGATCCTCGAAGACGTTGTTAGGCCATTGGAAGACCTACTTGTTGGAACGGGCTGGATACATGATATCTGGACCGTAGGATCGGTGAAGCCGCTGATGGCAAAGCCAATTTTAGCCGCTGATGCATTGCTGGCAGGGAACGCTAACGGCCCCAGGCATAATAATACAATGCAACCACAGTCGAACGGAATAGGTGCTCAGTCTCAGACTGTAGCCGAGACAATAATTCCGGCCGATGTCAGTGTCCGCTCTTCAACTCAATCCCGCCCGCGCACGCGTCAAGACTTTGGAATTGGTATTATCTGTGCTTTGACTATTGAAGCAGATTGCATCATTTCTTTGTTCGACCAACACTGGGACGATGACGACCACAGATATGGCAAGGCGTTGAAGGACCCCAATGCCTACACCATCGGCCGAATAGGTCATCATAACGTCGTCGTCGTTCATATGCCCTCTACGGGGAAAGTCAGTGCGGCCAGTGTCGCCTGGGGTTTGGAATCGAGCTTTTGCAATATTCAGCTTGTATTAGTCGTGGGTATCTGCGGAGGGGTGCCATACTATCGTCATCATGGCAAGCGAGAAATCTTTTTGGGAGATGTCATTATCAGTCGATCGCTCATCCAGTACGATTTTGGCAGGCAGTACCCGACGGGTTTTGAATGTAAGGACTGTCTGGAAGGAGGATCAGGGAAGCCTCCTGTGGAGATTCGGTCGCTTCTCGCCAAACTGGAGACATCACATCATCGACGACGATTAGAGCGCAAGGTGAATCGCCTTCTGGAAGCCCTTCAGGCCAGAGATGAAAGGGTGGCATATCCTGGAGCGGAGGCAGACACACTATTTGCGTGCTCTTCACTGCATCGACACCATGAGGCTGGAAACTGTCAGACCTGTCAGTGGGCGGAACCCGATGGCATTTGTCGCGCCGCCATCAAGAGCAGCTGCGAAGATTTGGGATGTTACAGCAAGGGTATCGTTGAGCGCACACGTTCCCAGAGTGGCACTCAACCTGGCCGTACGGCAGGAGAAAGAAGCTCGTACCGGCCAGCCATCCACATAGGCATCATGGGGTCGGGGGACACGGTGATGAAATCCGGCCGTCACCGAGAGAAAGTTGCGCTAAAGTACGACGTTGTCGGATTTGAGATGGAGGGCGCGGGAATCTGGGACTTCTTCCCTAGCCTCGTCATCAAGGCCGTGTGCGACTATGCCGACAGCCATAAAAATAAGAAGTGGCAGATGTATGCCGCCGCCACAGCGGCAGCGGCCACGAAAGCATTTCTCGAGGAATGGAGGCCCGGAAGTGGACCGCCTGTGGACTGAACGTTAACACCCGCAACCCAATTCGGACAGTCGTCATGCAAGGACTGGTGAACGAAGCACCAGGGATTGTGCCTGTGGCATCGATCAGGGGCGCCTCAAGGGCGTCCAATCCTTCAGCCTGGTGGACCCTTGGTCGGCAGCCTTGCAGTCATCAACAAGCACAGGGTAGGCCTCGATTCACGGAGAATGATCCGAAACACCAGTCAGTGAGATAGCACCGACAAACAATGGCGGTTCTCCGAGTGGACTTTTCCATCTCACTAATAGACTTCACTCCAGGAACAGGACGACTCGTCCATTTCTCTCTACTTTGGGCCTTGCTACGAGTGGGGAAGTGGTCGATGCACGCCAATATGACCCAAGAATACCTGATCCGAGGTTGTAAGAAGACTGACCTCGGGAACAGAATTGGAACTACAGACGAATTACCCCAGACGAGGCTTGGTACAAAGAGCGCAACACAGTACTCGGCATTCCCCGAGTGGTCAGGACGAGTTTCCGACCTAGACAAATACGCTAGGGAATTTTCAATGGACGAAATCAATGGCGACTCTTTGGGTTTCTGAGCAATCAGCATCGTTCTGAAGCAAATCTTGGATCCCAAACCATGTGGGAGGCCCAAACCGCAACGAGCTGCTCCCGTGGGGACTTGTTTTCCTAACCACGAATAGCCACCGAATCCACGCGAAAGACAACGTCTAGGCCTCGCCAGCATGTATTCTAGTCCTAGCCAGTGGATCCTGTGGCTACAAGTACAAGGTGGCCCTCACCAATTCGCCTGCGCAATAGCAACGTATGGCCCTCCCCCAGGTTTCTCAGCGAAACTAGCCGCAAAGGCCAGGAAACAAGTCTCTGGGCCCTTTACGAGGTACAGCCTAACGACCCCTCACTTGGCCAATCGTCGAGGGCAGGGAAGACTGAACTCCTCCCCGGGAAGTATCATCTTCCCCCACTCAGCCACCAGAGCCACCACCCAAGAAGAAAACCCCCACTAGCTGGCCAGGACTTTGGTTTCTTTCCCTGTGTCTCCCAGATCCGTGAAGGACTGAGGAGAGCCTAAGGCCTAGTGGTTCTCGACCTGCTGAGACCAACAAAATAGCCAGTTGGATTCTTCTCTCCTTCCTGAACTGCTAAGTCCTTTTCGCGATCCTCCGGATTATCAACCAAACCCACCAATCGTGGGCAAAGGTGCCGTCCTGCTGACTTGATCTTCGAGGACGAGAACAAACCGCGTATTATTAGCCGCGTTGTGTCTTTGAATTCGAGGCAGACCATCGGGAGCTTATAATTGAGAAGAACCAGCTAACTATCTAGCCTCTCCCGAGCCCGGGAAATCATCGCCTATAGCCGTTGGCAACCGGCACACCTACGGAATCCGGCAAACGGCTACCACTTGCACAAGGACCGGAATGGGTTCATCTCTTCTGGACTGTACAGCAACTTTCCCTTTGCAGCCCTTCGTACAGGAGTGGTGGGTTTGGAACTACACAAGAAGTCTCAGGGTCGAGAACCAAGCGATCCGAAGTCGGCGGCAGCGCTTTCTTTTCAAACATGAACAAACGATGACTCGGTTCCTCGGCCCTCGCGTAACTCACTAGAGAAATGTCAAGTTTTCTTCTATTTCCGCCAAACTGTTTTCTTGGGACTCCCAGAGTGACTAATTGGACCCTGCCATGGTGATCCCAAAGGCATGGCACATGGCGCTTCGGGATTCGGTTCAGCTGTCCCTACAATTCGTGTGATAAGGCCGGTGAACACCACACGCTACTGGTCTGTATGCTGGTTAGCCCGAAATTCCGTGGGAAGTCAAAAAAGATATGGGCTAGCTGACCCACCCAACCATGGCGTCCATGGGTCGCCTTCCCTCTTCAGGTCAATAGAGTAAGGGGGAAAAGTCATATATGCCCCGGGCAAGTTTTCTGCTCCCCGGATTTCCCAGTCTCTCATAAAGACTCTGTCGCATCTAGAGGGGTGTCGTTTACAGCGACCTGAAGACACCACCATGATCTATGCTCGTTTACAGGTTGGGAAGCCTGAGACGGGCAAGGCTGTGTCTCCTTTTTGCGACAACGGCAACGATGCCGCGTGCAATGGAGGCCCGTCTCGAATCAACGGTCGGCTCAGTGTCCTAGACGACTCTATAAGACAGCACATGTTTGACACGGTGCAACTGTGTTTGCGAGGTAATACCGACACCACGAGGCCCTTGGAAGAGAGTCTGACATAATACCAGGTGTTATCACATCTTCGGTGGGTTACAAGCATGCGATTGAGGACATTATCACCCTCACCGATGTCAAGGCGGTGTCGGATTTCAAACCGGCCACGTGTACCAGCGAGACCGATACGCGCAAAAGTCGCCATTTGGACTTTTACTTTGAACTGCCCACCAGGATTTCCTGCAGGGATGGCATCTTCCGCTCTCTTCCCCTGACGGGCACGTTCACAGGCACCACCACAATTACCCAGAGCACGGCGCTGAACGATCTACGGGTCGAACATGGGAGCTGTGAAGTGTCTTACTGGGTCGAGGTCACGTTTCGCCTTTCCGGGAGGCAGATCGGTTTCTTGACCCAGCACACCCAAATCCCATCTCTCTACCATCATCTACGGGCGGCGCCGGCGAGAGGGATCCCCCTGACCCACCGTGCGAAACCCGACATCCTGGCGCGCTGTCGGTTTCACAAAATCCCGGACCTGTCACTCACTTTGTCCGAAGCGGACATGACGGTGCGACGGGACCCAGAGACTGGGAAGCGACACATCAGCGTGCCCCTCAGCGTGGCCAGGGACGCGTCCGAGAATTTTGGAATAGACGGTCGTCAATCGCTGAAATGCTCGGTCGAAGCCAAGTGGGAGGTGAAGACGCGCTTCTCCACGACACCCGGTCGCCCGTCTTCTGCAAAGGTGAGAGCGGGCGAGGTCATTTACAAAGTGACGACGGCGTCGACGCAGAAGTCGACCATCCTATTTCGCCCGCTACCGCAGTACGACGACTCTCGTCGCACGCAGAAGGCGAAGAAAACCCCCGCCGAGCCGTACGTTGCGACGTCTCAACTCGACCTCTCCGTGCCGGATGCCATCTCCCAGCCATCTCTGGACTGGATGTATCTCGCGAGGACCTATGCTCTGGATCTCTGCCTGACGTTCCACGGTGGCCACGGCGCACCCAAGTACTCTCTCCACACCAACATTCCGCTCTCGGTCGCCGCTTACGGGTCGAAAGCCGACGACGCAGCGAAGAACCAAGTCGTTGTGGGCGTCTCGGAGATTGCCTCGGGCTGGGAGTCTGAGGAGGGGGAGGACGGTCACAGTGAACTTCTCGGACCGCTGGGTGTGAGCACGGCGCAGCGGCAGCAAGGACAGCGCAACGCGACGAGGACACCGCCACCGGCTTACTTTCGATGACACGACACCAAGGAAACACGAATTCAATACGACGCCTCTCACCTACACGTGGAAGACGGACACTACGACTTCTCGCAACCACTCGACTTGGCCCAGCGGTACATATTCTCGGTGCGTTTTGTGTGTAACCTGCGCATCTACACCCACCGCACCGCGCGCCGAGCAACTCAACCGCTCAGCGATATTCTCTCCCGGGATGTCTTGTGAGGACCAAAGCTTCTCGAAAGATCCATAATTCGGGATTTTTGCAGTACCACGATTGTCGCAAGGCTGCAGGCCAGCCTCTCCGACGCAGTCTACCAAAAAAAAACTTTCAGGCAAAACATTTTCCCCGGCGAGAAACGAGTCCTTGGCTCTGCTGCTTCGACGGGCAGGCACTGGTTGAGCGGGTCGGCCAAAGTCGACTGACCGAGTGTCTCTTACGCGACCGACAAAATTCGAACATGGTCGAGAAGGTAGAAGGGGGGTGTGGGAGGATATTTTGATTCTGTGCCAGAAAGAACGTCGGCTCATCCCGATGCAGCATATGCGTGGGCGCGCGGCACTGGGCAGGGTAAGCTGATTTGGTTACTATCTTATCTGGACGAGTAAGAGGCGCGCAAGTCCTGAGGCCTGGGTGCAGCCCCTTTCCTCGCGCTAGTGTTAGGATATCAGCGCCGAACTTTGGACGATAACGAACCTCGCGGGCCCCGTGGCCCTGACACACAAGGCATACGAGCGCCTCGCACGAGACTCGATTTTCAGCCCCACCGCCCGGCCACGCTATACATACGATTATGGAGTGGAGAGGGAAACCGAATCTGAACTACCATGCGCGACGCGGTACTACTTGTCCGTATCTTGGTGATCCTTGTCGAGATACGATCGCAAAAGGCGGCAATGCAGATTTCGTGGGGGTTCGTTATTTGGGGGTGAAGGGGGGGAAGCGCCGCGCAACACAGGGTCAGCGAGCCCGTGTTCTTCCAAACACAGAACACACAATCGCTCACTCAGTCGCTCACTCGCTCAATCACAATACACACCACGATCGTGTACTTGTGCGAGCCGGATCTCCAGTTCGTCGCGCGGCGTGGCGCATGAGCAGAGTCAGAGACGCACCCCCACGCGAATCATTTGACCTGCGCGCAACGCGGTATACCAGCACCGCCCGTTGTCCCGCTTGGTGAAAATGGTCTGGATTTGTCCCGTTTTGTCTCGTCTCGGGGTGGAAGAAAAAAACACGACAGTGGATGGAAGAGGAGGACGAGGGAGAGCTGGACGTGGGGGGTTTTGTCAGTGTCTCCCTGGATAGACGGATGATTCTGTTTGGTTTTGGTTAATTGGGTGTTGTGCTCGGTTCTTTGGGATGGATGGATAAACGGATAGCAGTGCGACGGGAGGACGGTACCACGAGGGGCTACTTTCGAGAGATACAGGTGATGATGGACAGGCATCATGCCTCTCTCACTTGCTCGTCGGTCGGTCGATCGATTCCCTACCTCTCCGGTTTTCTATTCTACGACCCAAAGTACCTGATGGTACCATCCAAGGACAGGTGGGAGGTGGGAGGTGGGAGACCAGAAGGCTAGAAGGCTAGAAGGTACTGTAGACGAATAGACCAGTCCCAACCCCACACACAGACAACCCAACAGGTACAGGCACACATAGGTTAGGTACCTCGCCGCGTAACTTCTGCGGAGTAACACCTGGTACGAGGTACCTCGTACATAACTCCGTACCCCGCCGTCCGTGCCGTACCCATTCACCAGTATCCCGTGGGACCCGTACCCCTGCCCCGTGTCCACCAACACCAGTATCAGTACCAGTACCAGCGAGGAACCAGTGGGTGGGGACAGAGGTCCTATACTCGGTACTCCCAAGTAGATAATAGGTAGGCAGGGTCGTTGGTGTCAAATTGAAACGAAAAGGAGGAGAATGTACGATGTATGTATGCACAGAGTACAAAGCAGGCACCTAGGATAAAATCCCCACCGCTTTCAAGTATGTGGGAGGAAATATATATTTGACCTTGTGTCGTTTGTCATTTGTCATTTGTCGTTTAGTCGTTAGTCGTTGGCATTGGGATTTGGGATTTAGTATTTGGTACGGACTGAGTGAGTGGTCATTTATATATCTGTACAGGTAATGGGTACAGCGCACCAACAGCACCAAGCACGACTGGGTGCACATTCGCCCAACCACGTCATGAGGCTGTCCGGCAACCAGAAAAGGGACGGATGGGTGTGTGTATATATATAGGTATATCCCAAGGGCAAGAGAAACAAAACCCCGCTCTGCCCATGTCCCCTTTCCGTGCCTGCCAGGTTCTTCATCGTCTCCTCCCCTTTTTTTTACGGTCATCGATCGAGAGCTTGTTCCTGGCACTGGCAATAACACGGGGACAGTGTCCCCATCTCGTTAGCGAACCATAAACCTCTTACAAAAAGAACACAGTGTTGGGAGAAAAAAAATAAGACAGAGAAAACTTACCATCTGCCAGTACGCGCCCCGCCGGCTCAACAGTTCCTTGTGCGTCCCGCGTTCCAAGATCCTCGAGCCCCGGCCGGCCTCGCTCTCGCCAAACACAAAAATCACATCGGCCTTTTGTACCGTCGCCAGACGGTGTGCCACTGCGATGACAGTCATGCTGCGCTGTCCCACCAGCCGCTCGATCGCGCCCTGCACGAGCTTCTCCGACTGCGAGTCGAGGCTGGACGTGGCTTCGTCGAGGAGCAACAGCGACGGCTTGCGCAGCAGCGCACGTGCCAGACACAGCCGCTGCTTCTGCCCGCCGCTCAGCGACGTCTGCGTGTTGATCCCCAGCGGCGTGCCGAAGCCGTCGGGCAGCGAGATGATGAAGTCGTAGATCTCGGCGTCCTTGCAGGCCCGCACGATGTCTTCTTCCGCGACCTCTTCGCCCTCGAGGCCCAGCACCAGGTTCTCGCGGATCGTGCCGTCAAAGAGCTTAGGTTCTTGCGCCACCAGCGACAGCGCGCGGCGGTACGACACCATCTCAATGTCTCTGAGGTTGCGGTCGTTGAAGGTGATGGTGCCCGAGACGGGCTCGTAAAATCGCTCCAGCAGCGAGATCACTGTGGTCTTACCACAACCTGATGGACCCACAAAGGCCACGAACTGCCCGCTCTCGATCGACAGATTGAGGTTGCGGTAGATGGGGGTTTCCCGGGTAGGATACTTGAAGCCGACGTCCTTGAACTCGACGTTGGCCCCTGTCCTCTTTTCGCTTGGTGGCAACGGCGTCCCCACGCCATACATTTTGGTATCTTCGTCCCCAATGTATCGAGATCCCAGAATACGGTTGGCTGCCCCGGTGGCTTTCGCAACGTTGGGCGAGATACTCAAGAACTGGCCAGTGCCTTGTGCGCCTTGCACGATTGCCGAGTAGATGAGGAAGAACTGGATGATGTTGTATTCACGCGAAGCCAAAAGTTGTCCGCCGTACCTAGAAAGAAAAGGATCTTTGTCAGCCAATCCGTCTCTTTGTAGAACAAACGTAAGAAAATAAGTCTCACCAGAAAGTCAGGGCCATGGCACAGAGCTCGATACTGTCCGACAGGGCAAAGACAATACAGCCATGGGTCGCTCGGCGAGTCGCGTCTCGAATCTGCTCCTGCAGCAGATCAGAGTATTTGTTGAGGATCGAGTCTTCCATGGTCAACGAGGTAACGGTCCGAAAGGCGCCGACCGCTTCCGTCGCAAATTGCGAGCTGTGCGCAAAGACTTTTGCGTTCCACTCCTCGAACTGGACCTCGTATTTGACCCGGATAAAGGCGGCGACTATGACGACGGGCATGGCCGAGAAGAACGTCACCAAGGTCAACTTCCAGCCAAAGTAGAAGGAGATAATGATACAGCCGGCCATGTTGAAGAAGGACACCAAGGGGAAAGCGCCGTTGAGGCCGAACACTTCGGCGAGGAGCTTGAAGTCGGTGGCCAGACGGGCCATGAGTGATCCCGAGGCGTTGCCTTCAGCGTCGAAGTACGAGACAGGATTCCGGAGGAGATTTGCAAAGTGTTCGCGCCGATAGACGGACGATACAAGCTGCGTTGGTTCGTTAGCATCCCAGCAAGCCATGAACTCTCTTTATGCACAAGTTGAACAACCCCCTGACTTACCACGGAGATATGGCTGGAAAAAAACCCAAGGGTGGCATAGGCCACTAGCATTCCTAAAGCGAGGATGAAGAACATCAAGGACCAAAAGTCGCCTCTGTCCTTCAACTTTTGGCCCGTAAAGGTAAAGACCTCCATCAGCTGGGCGAAGATCCAGCTTTGAAGTGAGAAGGCCGCTGTTTCATGTTCGTTAGTCTCTGCCTGCCCCTAGCATCCGTGTGTCAATGGAATAGCTCGAAACTTACAGCCTGCCCCCATGGCTGAAATCACAACCAAAACATAAATACCCCAGTATTTCTGCTGCTCGTACAATATTCGGCCGACGGACATGACGAAGCCCCTGTTTTTGTAGCCCGCAGTGCTCTCTCCCTGCGGCTTGGCCGAGGCAGCCGTGTCCTTTCTCTCAAGCTGTTCTATTTCGGACGCCTCAATGGCATCGTTTGTCGGAGGGGCTGTCTCGGCCTCGAGCTGTTGTGCGTGCACGAGACCCGCGTAGATTCCGTCGGGGATCGCGACGAGGTCGTGGTGTGTACCCTCCTCCATCTTCCGTCCGTCGCGCATGACGATGATGTTGTCGGCCTTGCGGATAGTGGAGAGGCGGTGAGCAATCACGATCGTCGTCCGGTTCTTGGACACCTGGTCCAGGGCTTTCTGCACGATCCGCTCGCCGCGCACGTCGATCGAACTCGTGGCCTCGTCCAGGATCAAGATCGCAGGCTCACGGATGATGCTGCGGGCGATGGCAAGGCGCTGCCGTTGTCCGCCACTCAACTTGATACCGCTCTCCCCGACTCGTGTTTGATAGCCCTACCCCCTACGTCAGTATTGTGGCCAACAAGCATAGTGGTAAAAAATCACTCACGTCAGGGAGTTGACGGATGAATTCGTCCGCAAAGGCTTCTTGACAGGCCTTCTCGACTCTCTTCTGCTTGGCTGCATCGTCATCCTTCTCCCACGCCGTCCCATTCAGCCCGCACGCAACGTTCTTGAAGACGGTGTCGTTGAACAAGAACGGTTCTTGTTGGACCAGGCCAATCTGTGATCTCCACCACTTCAGACTGGTGCCCTTGATATCTTGGCCACCAATCGAGATCAGGCCCTCGTTTTTGGGCGGTCGCTCCTCGTCCTTCTCCGTCGTCTCGGCGGCAGGTGTGGCTTCGTTCTTTTCAAGATCATCTCCATCCAGCTCATACCAACGTTCCAGCAAAGCCACGATAGTGCTCTTTCCCGATCCTGAAGGGCCTACTAAAGCAGTTGTCTTGCCCTTCCTAAAGAGAGCATTGAACCCTTTCAAGACCTGGACTTTGGGACGACTGGGATAGGCAAAGTTGACGTTGTCGAATTCGATGTCGTTGTGTGCCGACACGTCGGGTTCAGCAACACCCTCATACGAGACTCTGGGAGCATCAATCATGGAGAAGAACTCAGTCGAGGAGCCGATCGCCTTCGTGATCGCCATGATGGGCGTGGCTAGGACTCCCAACAGAGCCATTACGATCATGACCGAAAAGAACACCCTGTTAGTTTATTTAGCAGCGGCTGAATGTGATGGCAGGAGGACATACGTGACGACAGTGCCAATGTTGTCAATATGGCCTTCCCGAAATTGCTTGAGTCCGAACCAGAAGGAGAGCGCAAAGCTCGCGTACATGGCGAAAAAGCCAGGGGCTACCTGAAGGCCAAACAGCGGTGACGTGGCGAGCCCGCACCTTTGCGACTCGTCGACGGCTGCATCGTATCTCTTGGTCAGGGTCTTTTCTGCGCCCAGCGCGAAAACGGCGCGAATGGAACTAAAGACTTCCCCGGCTATTGAAGCAGCTTTTGCATCCGCCTTTTCGACCTCGGCCACTTTCTTGATCAAGAAAGGGGTTGTAATGCTGTAGACGATGACGACGAAGACCATGGAGGAGCTTGCGACGAGCGTGAGAAGTGGCGAGTATCGAAAAGCAATGGCATAGGCTGCAATAATCAGAGCCACAGCCATGAACAGTGAGTGGAGTTTATCCGAGATACTGACTTGGATGACATTGGACGAAGCTGTGATGGTGTTGGCGACGGTGCCGGCCGAGACTTCATCGAGCTTCTTGATGGGCTGGGAGAAGAGCGACTGGAGGTAGGAAAGTCGCAGTCTGGCAGAGATACGTAGGCCGGTGATGCGGAAACAGAACTGCGACTGTCAGTAACGGGGCATCGACACCAGCATACAGAAGTGGTCTCTTCAGAGG
The DNA here is from genome assembly GCF_001642475.1 of Fonsecaea monophora. Classification (NCBI taxonomy): domain Eukaryota; kingdom Fungi; phylum Ascomycota; class Eurotiomycetes; order Chaetothyriales; family Herpotrichiellaceae; genus Fonsecaea; species Fonsecaea monophora. Next base: position 27,606 of record NW_019173970.1, on the reverse strand, counting down.
GCTCACCGTCGAGATATACGTCAACACAAACCTGCCAATGAACAAATAGACAAGGTATAGACTGCCATGATCAGCATATGCATCTTTTGGAGGTAACCAGCCCTCAAAACGTACGAGTTCTTGTTGATGGCTGATTTGAATTGACCCTCGGTCACCGTCGAATTCGGTAAGAAATAGCCATTGAAATCTTTGACTAGATCTCCAAAGACGATGTTCATGAGCGGAAGTGCCTGGCAATGCATCAGACCTGGAATGCGAAGATGATCAAGACCACTTACCGTGCCGGACCCAACGGCACATAGACAACTGATACACAGCGCAACTCCATCTCTTCTCGTGCGGAAAGACAGTATTCGCTAAGCAGCGTCAGTAGACTCTTGCAAACCTAGAAAACCAGCGACGACACACCCAGTAGTTCGAGAAAGGAGGTCGCTCCGTCTTTTCAGGCTTCTTTTCGTCCGTCTTGACCGTGATGGCAGTGTCTTCGGCAACCAGCGTACTGGCGACTTTGGTATCGGCGACAGGCGCCTGCTCGTCTATGGTGCTCATTGTCAATATCGCAATGTGTTAGATTCAAGTCCTCCTTATTCGGCCGGCGTCAAAGTCCTTTTTAACTGTTCCAGTTCGACATGATAATGGCAACTAACAGTAAGGATAGGAGTAAGGTCCTCTCAACCCCACAATCAAAGCTTACTCGTACAGAGGAGCCATGGCAATTTCGTTGGTTCAAAACACAGGACGAGGGGTGTGAGGACGTCTACCCATGTGTGTTGGTACAGGGATGAGTTTGGTTGACCCAGTAGGAAAGCCGTGGTTTGCAAGTGTCTGTTCGGTACAGAGTCTGCCTCGAATCTGCCTCGAATCTGCCTCGAACTCGGAACAGTCTGTCTCGAGGTGTCTTTTCTCCACCTGGGAATCTCAGTCAGTGGTTATTAAACATGTTGTCAGAGGGAAGAGAAGACTTCATTCATGGTGGGGAGAAGAATAGGAGAGGATGATATGGCAAGATGTTGCCTGGCTGCCCAGAAAAGTACAAGTGAGAGAGGATCGTGACTCGTCCGCATGCGCATTAGATGCGGGTCGGGCTTGGGATTCGTGGGTTTCGACGAATACGATCACGAATACGAACCATTAATGCCAAAAAGCATAAATTCATCTCGGTTAGAGGGCCGCTCATCGACCCGTTGGAAGTTCACAATAGGCGAATATTCAAGGACTAAAAAGTTATGTGGCCAAGAGCCAGGGATTCGAGGAACAAGTCTACAAAGTCGGTATAACCATAACAACCAACACGACATTTCCTGCAGTCAAATCACAAAATGTATTAGAACGAGCATCCCCTATCAAGCCCCAAAGAATGGATTCCTTGCTAGTGTTTCCATTCAGCCAGAAACTTTAGAGAATCCCCACAGAACGAAAAGTACAAGTAGCCTCGTACATGGTTTGATCCCCATCCCACAAGTGCCCAAATCACCACAAAATGCCCAAATCACCGCTTATTGCCCAAATCACCGCCTGGGCTCCCCCCCTACCACCAGCAACAAGTGTGCTCCGTCTCAAACTTCCATCACAAGACTTCGGTCCAGTTCCCGGTCCTCCTGTCGAGCTTGAGGATGACATCCGGGATACTTCCATCGTCGATCAGAGAATCCCGAGCATGTCGCCGATTATACTCCATACGCCCAGCGAGAGATCGCTTCTTGTATTGGGCCTGCGACGAGAATTCCGTCCCTGAATTGCCCCGAAGAAGCCCAGCGGCGAAGATGTTATTGTTTTGTCCGTCTTTCAGCGTGGCCGGGTTCGAGCCAGATACAACGCCGGCATTGGAGGGATATAGCTGACATTGGGTGCTGGCTGCAGGGACGAACTGCCACAGGTTGCAGTCAATCCCGGTGTTGCCCGCGAGCAGGAAGGCGCTGTGATATGATTGACAGACTCGGGCGCAGTCGTCCGGCGTCGTTGGAGCAGAGGTAAAACCGAAAAGCGGTGTCCCGATGGAATAAACTGGCGTAATTTGGACCCCCGATTGAGCGTTCTGGAATGAGGCTCCGCAAGACGCGTACCAGATGTTGTCCCGGTTCACGTTGATCGTAGCAGGCCCTGTCCCACTGGCGCCGTTGTAGTACACCCCGATAAAGGTCAAGTGGTAGTTGTTGTTGGTGCAAAGACCCAAGTCAGCACCAGGAGCCAGGAGATAGGTTGCGTCCACCACATTCGGCACTGGTTGACCAGTGAGGAGTCTTGCGGTTCGAACGCCACTGCCCACAATCTTGGCTGGGGACTGTCCACCAGCCAAGCTAGGTGAGCCACCATTGTTGACCCTGCTGTAAAGGGAGCAGATCCTGGTGGTCGAGGCCCAGTAAGCAACAAGGCACGACCCAGGTCCAGCGGCCGAGCAGGCGTCCATACAGCTCTCAAGCGAGAAGTATTGCCCGGGCATGTTAGTAACCGTTCCACCCGTGCTGCCGGCATTCATCCAGCATTCGACCTCATAAACACTTGGGTAGCTGTTCAGCTGCACCTTTTGGTAGTTATAGGCACCAGTGGTCACGGGCAGTGGCTGGCTAACCGCCGGACTGACATTGACTCCAGAGCACAAGGTGCCCACAGCTGCCTGCGCGACGGAACTGAGTGCGACTGGCACAGCTAGAACTGAGTAGTTCGGAGGTGGTGGTGGGGCGTAGGTGGTCGTGACACTGGTTGGGCTGCCTCCGGGACTACTGCTACTGGCCGCGGGAGTAGTGGTCGTAGCTGGGGCAGTTGAACTACTGGCTGTGGAGGGCGGCGACAACGTAGTCGTCGTCAAAACTGTCGTGGCTTGCGCAGTAGTCGTGGATGGTGCCGAGGACGGTGCGACGGATGTCGTCGACGAGGATGCTACAGAAATCGAAGTCAGTAAACCCGAGGTAGAAGTGGAAAACGACGATACACTAGAGGCAGTTGTAGAAAAGGGAGTAGAAGTACTAATTTGTCCCGTCGAGCTCGTTACGGTCGACGTGGTAACGCTAGAGGTCGTTGATCCGGTCGACCCCGTACTGGCAGATCCCGAGGCCGTGCCGGTGGTCGAGCTCGTCGAGCCTGTACCAGCAACACTCGTAGTGCTGGAAGTACTTGACGTTGTCGAGCCCGTGGAAGAAGAACTCGTCCCGGCGCTGCCTGTTGTGGTAGTAGATGTCCCCACAGCCGAGGTAGACGCTGTCGAGCTTGTGCTCGAGGTAGTTGGGCCCGAGCTCGAACTGGCCGCATTGGTCGTGGTAGAACCTGTGGCACCTGTAGTCGTTGTTGCAGCACCTGTAGAAGTTGTGGAGCTCGATGCTGGAGGCGAAGAAGATGGAGAATTTGATGTCGTGACTTGATTGACAGAGGTCGTTGACGTGGTCCCCAGAGAGTTCGCAGATGTTCCAGAAGACGAGGAAGCTAATTCATCAAACCACGTTAGCCAACATTCACAGCAATCATCCAGTAACAAAGTCAATATGCAGGAACAATTGCTCTTCTGTCCTTTCTACCACTGGACATGTCGTAGGATTGGCCCGAAGATTGAGGTGTGACACCTAGCCAGGGCGTGCTCAGCCAACAACTGATAACAAATATCTCATAGTGGTGTCGTTACAAGAGCTTCGAACCTGGAAATCAGGAGAAAAGCTTTCGTTGATCACCGCACTAGGACTTCGTATAGTTGGGCCTCAAGAAGTAGCTCGGAAAGCGCAAAGGAATCGCCTTTCAGGGGGACCAGAACAAGAAGAGTCGGAGAGGGGACGGATGACAGAATTAGATGGAGAATGACATTTGACGCACCCATGGATGATGTTCCCGAAGTGCCTGGTGAGGATGAAGGCGTGGTAGTCGATCTTGACGAGCTTGACGCCGTCGTTGTCGAGGATGCCCCAGCATTATTGGTGGTGGTGACGCCGCCTGCAGTAGAGGAAACTGAAGAGGCTGTAGGTGCTGATGAGACCGCGGTGCTCCCACCCGTTGATGTTGTCCCAGCGGAAGCATTACTGAGGGTCGTAGTACCAATGGCACTCGTGCTCGGAGTAGAACTTGATGAAACAACTGTCGTAGGTACAGCTGCCGAAGACGTGGCAACTGAGGTGACAAGAACTGACGATGTAGTGCCAGGTGGTCCAGAGGTCATCAACGTGGTAGACGAAGGCGCAGTCGTCTGAAGCACAGTCGAACCAGCAGGAGTGCTGTTTGAGGTATCCAAGGTTGAGGACGGACCGGGGAGAGATGTAGAAGGACTAGAAGAACTTGTGGACGCTACAATGAAAGACGTACCAGAGCTTACAACAGAGCTGGCACTAGTCGTGCCACCAATGGCAGTGGATGTAGCGGCGTTACTCGTTGTAGGAGATCCTACAATCGAGGTTTGAGTTGTTCCTTGTGCTGTTGTCGGCACCGGAGTAGTGACCAAAGTGCTTGTAGTCATAGAGCTCGGGCTTGAAGAAGTCGTCGGTAATGGATTCGTCGTCGGTATCGGGTTTGTCGTCGTAGGGTTGATTACAGCAGTACTTGTCGACGGGGAGCTTGCTGCTAATGAACTTGTGCTTGATTCACCGAGTGTAGTGGCTGGAGATGAAGTAGCACCAGCTGTCGTAGCTGCATTTGTCGAAGATGAAGTACCAGCTACCAGTACTGAGGACGATGTAGTTGGTACCACAGGGTTGTTGCTTGAGGACAGGGATGTAGTGCTTGGACTGGGGATGACAGTGGATGAGGAAGGAGAGGAAGACACTATACCTGCTGAAGTCGTCGAGCTGGGATTGCTCGTACTCTGGGCTGCACTAGAGGAAGGCAATACCGAGCTACCGGGGTTTGTACTTTGGACGGCAGGCGATGTAGAGCTTGGTCCACCTGTGGTGCCGCTGGTGGTCACAACAGGTGTTGTTGGGACTATAGCAGTCGTGCTGGATTGCACAAGAATACTCGTAGAGCTTGACCGGCTCGTGGCAATACTTGAACTTGACTGTGCAGGGACAACACTGGTCGAGCTGGATTGCGCAGGCCCTACGTTTGTTGAGCTCGTCCCTGTCGAAGCAGATGATGGAGAGCTAGTGAATACGGGTCCCGTAGTCACCGGCGGCGCATTTGAGGTGGTTGAAACCACGGGAGGTTGGCTAGTCTGTGACAGAGAGCTTGTGACGACCGGCGGTGAACTTGACGAAGGAGACGGAGTACCTGATGACTCGCTCGAGGATGGTGGTTCAGGTGTCGTCGTGGGCGATGTCGGATTCTCCGAATCAGGAGTTGTAGTCGTGGTCAGTTCAGGAGTTGTAGTTGCCTCAGGAGTTGTCGTGGCATCGGGGGTTGTCGTCTCCTCAGGAGTTGTCGTTGCATCAGGAGTTGTCGTCTCGTCGGGGGTTGTAGTCGCTGCTGGGGTCGTTGACGTCTCGGGAGTCGTGGTCACTTCAGGGGTTGTAGTGGCATCGGGGGTTGTCGTCTCCTCAGGAGTTGTAGTTGCTTCAGGAGTTGTAGTCACCTCGGGGGTTGTTGTAGTCTCGGGGGTCGTGGTCGGCACATCTGTTGAAGTTGGAGTGCTGGAAGAGCTAGTCGTTGATGAGGCAGTAGCGTCCGGGTCCCGGAAAGGGACCGGGCAAGCACTAGCAACAATGCCGCCCAGGGTGACGTTGTAGCAATCAGGCCGAGGAGGAGACGGAAATCCAGCCCACACCTTGTTATCACCACAGCGATAGAAGGTGGCAGCACCTTGGTCGGCCGAATCCCAGTTCAGAATACCATCAACAAACGAAAACACGGTGGTGACATTATTGGTATCGGGATCAGGTGTTATGAGGGCGAAAGAGTCGGTGGTGTTGCGGCCGACCACATCGGTACCATTTGTCAGTTGACCGCGTTGTAGAAAATACCTGACGGCAACGTCACACGCATTGCTGGAGCCGCCCTCATCCCCCGAAAGTAACTCAGAAGCTTGGGCGCCTGAGTTCTGTCTCTTCACCTTCGCTCCACCCAGACCGGCAACTGCAATGCCTACAATGATGGCTGATGATGATGGGAGATCTGTCACGGTTCCTGATGGCAGCCCCTCGCCAAGAACCAGTGGTGGCTGCGTAATCGGGATGAGGATTGTGTTTCCCTGCGCATCAACCGACGTAGAAGTTAGGACCGGTGGCGGGGTTGGTGTCGTAGCAGGAGGAGGAATAGGCGTGAATTCCGTGGTAGAAGTTGATGAAGTCCCCGAAGCTGTCGTGGTCAAAGTCACGGTGGAAGTTATCGAAACGGATGTCGATGGCGAGGAAACAGCAGTTCCAGTTGTGGTAACCGGTCCATCACTCACACTGCTAGAGCTGCTAGGGCTGGGAAAGCTGGAAGAGCCGGAAGAGCTGCTAGACGGAGTCGTCGTGGTTGAAGAGCTTACGACGTTCGTGATAGTGGAGATGATGGTCGTGGTAATGTATGTGTTTGTAATGTACGTCGTCGGGGCATTTTGAATCGTAACCGTATCACCGTTGCCAAAGAGATTCACAATCTGCGAGGCTGACTGAAAGAAAGAGCTGTAGTAGCCTGGTTGTACAACGACGATGCTGGTGACGGATGGCACTGGACAAGGTCCGCTAGGTCCGTAAGTGACAGTGGCCAGAGCTTGGGCATTCGCTGCTGCAAATCGCAGAGCCAGGGAGGAGAAAAGGAGTGACGTTGATGGCCACATGGCGGGCCAGCGTGTTGCTTTCTTTTTTATGCCGTATTCTGTGAAGAACAAGACTGAAAACAGGATTGATAAGAAATGGAGGACTGCAGAACTCCAAACCAAACGAGTGACTGTCAATGAGGAAAAGGTCAAGGAAGAATGGCAGAGGCGGTTGGCTTTTGAAGAATCACGCCTGGAAGACGCGAGACCATAACAACACAGCCAGAATGCTGCATTCCATCCCGGCTCCCCTATCGACCACAATGCACGGGCCTGCGATGGTAGAAACCAAGCATTCAAGGTGTGCCTGTGTGGAATGCAGAACACCATCCTTGAGGATATGCCGAGATAAGCTTCCCTGGCGCATTCCAGACGGAGTGAGAGTACGCCACTGGGCCATTCTGGGCAGGGTGGAATGATGGCAATTAGCTGCCAATCCCATAGTCGAGCTCAAATTCCAGTGTACTGATGGAAAACACGGTAATAGTGGCCTGAGAGACCTCAAATGGCCAGCGCGGTGCTTCTTATCGGCAAATATCAAGACACAAAGCTCAAGTACGGTGTAACAACAAGAAATAACGCTTAATCAGAGCTGGGTCGAAGGTCCCTAAGTCAGCGGTTTCCGAGAAGACACCTACCTCACTCGAGGCCTCCATGAGACAGAAGTCGATCCGCTTCAGATCGCACATGGTATCCTTCAGCATCACAGATAGTCCACGGAGGCTGATCAAGAGATAGAGAGAGCAAACTTGTGAGTATAACTAGGGTGAGGGTATTCTTGTTCTCTCGTTCTGGGTCAGCATTGGGGGTTTCAGGTGGTGAAGGGATATTTACCGAGTATGTACTGGTGAGGTGTGGCTTGTTGTTTGTGCCTGGCACGTGCGCGGCACGCCTCGTTGCTTATCAGAATAAAGTTGGCAGGCTAGTCCTCTTAGGGCATTTGACGTCATCCATCTCTGGCTTCCCCATCCTGCGCGTCTGCGAGTCTTCAGCCAGTCGCTCATTTACTCAATCAAGGCTTGACTGCGATATGCACGACCCATGCTCAACGGTGATGCGGGCCTCAGATCAAGCAAATCAAGGTAACCTTCCCTGATTTTCACTCCCCGGACCTTCCGCCAGTGTCACTCGTTTCTGTCAATACAATCCTGCGCCTCACAACGCATCGCCTTTCGTTTTTCTCCTCTTCGCTGTCCGGGATCGCGTGCTTCTTCTGTATTCGAGTTGGTGTTCTTCTTAAGGGTACAGCAGGCTAAATGACTTGTGCGAGCGTAACATTCTGAGAAGGATAAGGCGGTATTGTTTGTGCGTGTACCTACACCTCAATCAATTTCGACTGTGGCTAACAGGACCAGGTTATCACATTGAAAGGCAACCTAGTAGCCATGGCTTTGCGCCTACTCCTCGCGACTTCTTTTGTCCTATTACAAGCCTCCGCAGTGCCGACTCAAGTGCTCCCAGAAGAGGAAGCATTGATCACACCTGCACCCACTCGCACACTAGCAGTATACGGATCATACGCAGGAGCAAGGCGAAACATCGTCAGCGATCTAGAGTCAGAGCTGGACTCATATGTGAACTCGGTGTTCAGCGAGCTGGGAACGGCTATCCCCTCATACGTCTCCAATGGGCTCCTACCCAATCTACAGGACCTACCCACGGGCAGTGCTGTTATGAGCTCGGTGGGTGTGAGCAGCTCGGATCTGGTTGCCACACCTACACAAGTGTTGAACATCCCTGGGTATGGGAATTGGACTTCGTCTGGTTGGAATCTGCGGATACATGGGAATGTGTTCAAGCAACCAAATATTTCCAATGCCACGGTAGACCGCCTCGCCAACTTTTTCCTGATCGACACAAGCATTGAAGATCTTCCTCCATCACAGCAGGCCCAGGCCCGCAACCTCACCAGGGAGATATACGTGGTTCAGCAAGGGAATCAAACGGTCACCATGGACATTCTCCCTGGACCCGAGTTTGGCACCAATGGACAGCCTGGAGGAGGTGGTGGCGTGACTCCCGCTGGTGGAGAGCAGGTCGTCACCCTTCCCGACCCAACCACCCCCGAGGGCGACTTTGATGTCTTCATCTCAATAGACAACAACTCGTTCACGTTGGCTTCGGGAACTGGCGATGTGCCACCACAAAGGTTGAATGTTTACGCCCAGGGCACTGACACAGGGAATGCCACATCATACCTCGTCTCCGACCAAGGATTGACCATCATCTCCGACATTGATGACATCCTTCGCGTGACAAAGATCTACGAGCCCAAGGAAGGTCTCCTCAACTCTTTTGCTCGTCCGTTTACACCTTGGTTGAACATGCCAGACATCTACCGTAACTGGTCTGTCAGTCTGCCCAACATGCATTTCCACTACCTCACAACCACGCCGGAGCAAATCACGCGCAACTACATGCAGTTCATCTACGACACTTATCCAGGTAAGCGATATTTTCCGCCTCTGTTGATTGGGATCTCACCATTCAATCCAGGTGGTAGTTTCGACACCCGACCCCTAAACTTCAGCGACGTCTCTGCCACTCTGTCCATCAGAAAATTCCTCCTGGATAAGATATTTCAGAGCTTCCCGCATCGCAAATTCATTCTGGTTGCGGACACAAGCAATTCGGATGTCATGCGCGATTATCCCGAGATGGCGACACAGTACCCCGGCCAAGTCCAATGCATTTTCCTTCGCAATACCTCCTCTACAGACCCTGGAGACAAGTTTCCTTACAACACCGAAGGTTTCAAAAACCTCAACCAGCAGAGTTACATGTTCTTCAGGGTACCGGACGATCTGGCTGGTCTTGATATTGTGAATGGACAGTGTCTGAATGCGACTATTCCACAGAATCTCACGTTTGGGTACCAAGGGCTGCCGTTCGGGCTGACCACGGGCAATGGAGAGAGTGGAGCCAGGCGACTACTCGCGGGCCGTGGTTTGTTCGAAAGGATTGGTGTTGTGTTCATGTCTGTGCTATGTGTCATTTCTCTTCATGCCCTATGATCCCGACGAAGATACGATTATTGTTCACGTGGCGTTTGACGACAGAGGGTAAACGCCAGTGTATAACGTGGAATGGCGGAGTCGGGGGTTGGAAGTTACATATCCTGTACCCTAAAAAGTATTGATAACGAAACAAGCGCTGTTACAGTCTTTTCTCTCTGACCTATGCCGACTTTTCTCGATGTAAGATTTAATACGCAACGCAGAGCTCATGCTAATAACCTTGATGGTGATGTGTCAACAGCTAAGATGAGATCCTCCACGGTAAATAGCATGGCGTGAAGAGGACGGCCTTGTCAAGCGTCGAGTCCGCAGTGCCCATCCACCCTGAACCGACGTGCGAGGAACGGGCCAGCGTGGGGTACCCAGGTAGATAGATACCTTGATCCCTAGTGTTTTGTTTAGGCGTACGGAGTATAATCCGTCCCCTGGTGGGAGGAAGCGGGAGGGACAGAGGGAGTACATGGACGTGTATATGTCTTCAAAACGTCATTATTGCATCGTTGACCCTCCCCCCCCCCCTTCCCTATGGAGCAACGCTATACAACGCTATGCTATGCCATTCAATGTAATGAGCAATATGATCACGGCTGAGGATCCTGAGATGACAAGGGATTGAGTGAGCTAGTGTACATGCGTTTATATATGTACTGGGTATATCCTAAGAAGTGCTCTGTGCCATGTTTTGCACACTTTTCTTACTTCACAAACCCTGCAGTAGGACCTGCACTAGTATAGCACTGTTAAACCCCATCTCGCGAGGTCCGAATCACCAAATCTTCCAGGTCCGCTCCATCATGAGTGCCGTCAAGACGTCGCATCTGCCCAATGAAGACCTGCAGGCCAGCAAGCTCTTTGACGTGTCGCACGTCGTGGCGGTCGTGACGGGCGGAGGCACGGGCATCGGGTTGATGATCGCCCAGACGCTGCAGTCCAACGGGGCAAAGGTCTACATCACGGGCCGGCGACAGGAGGCGCTCGACGCCGTGGTCAAGCAGTACAGCAACGGACCGGGCAGTCTCCACGCATTGCCCGGCGACATCACCAAGAAGGAAGAGTGCGTGCGGCTCGCGGACGAGGTGGCCAAGCAGGAGTCGGGCGGTGTTCACTTGCTGGTCAACAACGCCGGCATCGCTCGCGACGACCACACAAAGTTCTCCGCCGCAGGAAAGCCGGACACGAAATCTGCCGAGAGCATTTCGCAGCACATGCTGAAATCCGAGGTCGACGATTGGCAGGAGACGTTCTTGACAAACATCACGGCCCAGTTCTTCATGTCTGCCGCATTTGTAAGTGTTTTCAGCCTTCCTCGCACGTCCCAAGGAAAACAAGATCAGAAACACGAACATGAATGTTGCGGCGGCGCAAGCCCTTCCCGTCCCTTACAGTACCTCACTGTTTCCAAAGAGTGCTAGCATCGTGGCGCTAACGCAATTCCTCAGCTTCCACTTCTCAGCAAAGGCCGCGACGTAACCCCTGGCTACACCAGCAGCATCGTCAACGTCACCAGCATCAGTGGCCTCATGAAAGGTTCGAGCAACGGACAATTCGCCTATGCCAGCAGCAAAGCCGGATTCATCCACCTGACGCGCATGTTGGCAAGCACGCTGGCCGAGACGAAAGTGCGTGTGAACCAGATTGCCCCGGGCATTTTTCCCAGCGAGATGACGACGGGTGAAAGCGACGAGACCCAGAAGAGCGAACTGAGTTCCGAGATCGGTAATCCTGCGGGTGAGTTGCGCCTACGATTCTGATAGTGTCTGCTTGTCCAAAATAAAGGCATCACTAAAAAAAGCATGGACTTCGCTTCGATCATCACGACGAGTTTACGGGACTTGACTGACTGAAATCCCAACCACGTTAGGTCGAGGCGGCGGCGATGCGGACATGGCAGCGACCATCCTGTACTTGGTCGGCAAGGGGGGATTGTTCCTGAACAACCAGCTTCTCCACCCTGACGGTGGCCAAATGCTGATTGTGCCAGCGGCCATTTAATCTGAATGGATCGACTCCAAACGGAGCAGCGTGGTATGAAAAGGATGGAAAGTCAGAGCCAGCTTTGTCATGACAAGATAAACGGCATTAGCACAGGGCAGAGATGGTTTCGTAAAGGAGTCCTCATGAGTCAATGCATATTGACCAAATTCATAAGACTCCAATGATAGAGTGTGAAACCCATAGGAAGTAGGGCTGGCGGAGAAGCAGAAGAACAGGGAGTGAGGCTTGTCTCTAGTTGGACAAACTCACAGCCTTGTCTTGGCGTTCATAATTGGTAGTTCCTCAGCCTTGTCGGCTCAACCAATTTTACTCGCTCTTGAATGTCCGACATACCAAGTAGATGGTCGTCCACTCTATTAATCACACTGTGCTTTGGACGACATTGCCCCAGAGACACTGTCTCAACTACTCTGCAAAAAACATATCTGCCCTTGTCGATGCCCAGTCATGATGCGGGACTAGACAATTTCATATCACCGAGCGCCCTATCTCCTCCGGCAGCCAGGTCCCCTTGACGGTCACAAACATGGTACATGAATTGGCACCAACCCCCTCAAGAAAAAAGGACATGAGGCCGCAATCCTAAGTTGACTCCCTTCAAAAATGCCGACTCTGCACCTCCTGCACAATCAAGTCTCCTCGGCACTCCAAACACGGCACAACATCCCCGTCAACCCGCAATGGCTCAACACATTCCTCACGTCGCGCGGGCCAAACCCGCCACCCCTCCCGGCCCTCGTATCGACCGCGCACTTCCGCATTCTGGCCAGCGACCTCACGACCACGGTCTCGCCGACAAGCCCGGGAGAAGCCTTCCCCGAAGACATCGGCGACGTCAACGTCAAAGAGCGACGACTGCTAGGCACGGTGATCGCACAGGTCCTCGACGTTCTGGACGTGGGGAGTAGCAAGTGGAGCCAGGTCGAGGCGATCGAGCGGGTCGAGCGGGGCGAGGAGGTCCGCGGCCGCGAAGTCATCAGGACGGTCAACGGTCTCGGGAGTGACAACAACAACAACGACGGCGATGCCCTCGGTGGAGTCAACGGCACCGCCGCTCCAACTTTGTCTTCCGCGAGCAAACCCCTCAGCGTCGGTCCGCACAAGCTCCTCGTCCAAGACGCCCGAGGCACCAAAGTGCTGGCCTTCGAGCTAGTCAAGGTCCCCAAAATCGGACTGTCGACATCCGCGTCGGCCGCCCTCCCAGCTTCAGCGCGCAATCAATCCGGCGGCGGCACGGCACCGACGATCCCCGTCGAAGATCCGGGGATGTTGATCGGGTGCAAACTCCTCCTCAGACCGGATACGGTCGTGAGACGAGGCATGGTATTGTTGACGCCCGAGACCTGCGTCGTGCTCGGCGGCAAGGTCGAGGCCTGGGACAGGAAATGGAAGGAGGACAGGAAAGCGAGGTTGACCGCGCTGGTGAGGGAGGAAAATGCCGCTCGGGGTGGTGGTTAACAAGAGGTGGGTGAACGAGAAATAGAAAGGACGGGGATGAAAGATGAAAAAACTCGTTTTTTTTTACTCTGCTTTCTTTTCACTTTGAAATTGAGAGTTCTCAATTGGTATCGATTTGGTATCTACCATGTATGTCTACAAGCATGCGCGGCGGCAAGAGAATGCATGTTCTCGCGCTCTTGCGCTCTCGATAACCCAACGATTTAGCTCTAGTAGCGATTCACGAGCCGGATCTTGGTAACCAAGGCACAACAAGAAGTTTCTCTCCCATCCACCCTTTACAAAGCTTCACCAGCAATTTCCAACTTCCACGGCGCAAGCATCTTCGCCTTGAGAAAGTCCTCCGCTCTGCCGGTTCCTTCGTAAGCCCTCGCCAAATCCTCCGGGGTGAGATTGCCGCCTGGCGGGATCTGTCTCTCGGCATTGAGCACCGCCATCTCGGCAGCGTAAGCACCGTCGTCCGCGTCGCCCACTGCTTGCGCAAGTTCAAGCCAGCCTTGAGGCTGCCCCGGTGCAAGCATGATGGCGTTGAGCGCATCTGAAACCACCGCAACTTCGTCGACTTGATCGGAGGAGGTTTCCCGATGCCGGCACCCGACGATGCCAGCAAGGACTGTGCTGACGCGAATCTTGTCCAGCACACCGATCTCGTCCCCACGCCTCAAGGCCTTGAGGTCCTCCTCGACAGCTTCCAGCACATCTTCATCATTGTCCAACAGTCCAGTGACAGCGAGCAAAGCGACAGCCTGAACGTGTCCCGGATGGTTCTCAATCACGTCAAACAGCTGCGATCTTGCCGCTTCCTTCTCCTCGTCGCCACCTTTTGCCCACAGGACCTGGGCCAGCATACAGACAACGTCTGGTTCGCGCTCGGATTCCTGAAGCGCCACTTCGAACATTTTGATCGAGCTTTCGATCTGCTTTAAGTGACTGTGTGCAAGGCCTGCCGTCAGTTGCGCTGAAAGTCGCCATTTTCGGCGAGCTTCTGCATATGAAGGACCAAGATCACCGGGTTCACCGGAAAGATCAAGCGCCGTCTGCGCATTGGAAATTGCTTCATCGTACTCGCCACATGCGAGCTGTGCGCGGGCGAGATCTGACTTTGCCTGCGCAAACCTGACCAGGTATTCGTCCGACTCGGACTTTTCGTATTCGGCTTCTGCAGCATCGCAGACTTCCTGCAAGATCACGACACCTGTAGAATGATCGCCTGCCCGCTCCGCAAACAGAGCCATCAAATGAGTCGCAATCATGTCGCTAGGCTCCTGGGCATGAAATTGGCGCAAGGCGAAGAGCGGCTTCAATAGAGCTGCGACCTCCTGCGACCGAGAAGGATCCTTGAGCAAATGGTCAAATGCGGACAGTGCATAGTGGCGTTTTGCAGGCAGGACATAGGAATCCGCAATCTCGAAAGCGTGCATGAATAGGCCTCGCGCTTCATTTAGGCTTCCAAACAATGTCGCCAGAAACCCTTGACCGATCCATGCCTCTGCGTATTCCGGATCCTCTGATTGCGCGCGCGTGAAAGCTTCACCAGCGAGCTGAGCATCGTTGTTCAATAAATAGAGCACTCCAAGATTCGTCCAAGTCCGCGCGTTCTTCTCGTTAAGATGAAGACTTCGCACAAATGAATGCTGCGAGACCTTGGGGCTAAGCGTCACAGTCACCACACCCAATGCGTTCCAGAAGTCCGCGTTGCCGGCTTCCAGCTCGATGGCCCGTTTGAAGCATGCCATTGACGCTTTGAGGAATCTGCGAGGTCTCTTGCCTTGTAGACTGAGGGACGCACCGCCTGAAACGTACGCCTGGTACTCTGCCCAGCCGAGATTGTACCACGAAACAGCTTGGGCAAGTTGGTCGGAGGAACAAGCGTGGATGGCGCGTTTCTGAGCTAGGATTGCAGCTACGAGATATTTGTCTGCATTAGCCGTAGGATTGGCAGAGTCGATGGTGGCCGCGAGAAATTCGAGATCAACCTTGTCAATATCAGTGAGAGTGTTGAAGTCGTCTTGGAGAGAGATTTGCAGCAAATCAGACACCGTTTGTACGTCTGCCGATTTCGCATATAGCTTGACATGTCCAAGGACGGAGCAAGCATCCCCAACACATTTCCACAGATTGAACACGTCCGTCCCCTGCGATGCGATCTGGCTCGCCAATTCATTTGCAGAGGAGGCAAGTTTTGCCGCCTCGCCGAACATACCCAGCGCAACCTTTGCCCAGGCACTCTCGGAAATCGTCTGGAGCAACGCGATAAGCACTCCAAATTCCTTCGGTTTCAGGACCAGGATCTCTCGGTATGCAGCAATGGCTTCGTCATAGGATCCCATCTCTCGTTGAACATTGGCAAGCATGTATTTGGCGAACCAAGTTTCTTCGGGCGACAGACCATGCTCAATACTCGCAGCTTTTGCAAACGCCCGTGTGGCAGCAACATGCCTCCCTGCATTGTGGTAGCTCTCACCGAGTCCGACCCAGGAGTGGTAATCGTCTGGTGTAATTCTCAGGGCCTGCTGGAAGGAAAGGATCGCCTGCGAATAATGCTGTTTGTTCATCTGCACCACGCCCAGCGCCGTGAAGGGCCAACTATAAGCTTTCTTCTTCGACCCTGGGGCTGGCCTGGCTTTACCTGACGTAACAACGCGTTGGGCGACCAATTCGACGAGATCCCATTCTGCGTTGTCCGCAAAAGCCTTTGCGAGGCGGTGAGCAGCCTCGAGCTCTGAGGTGGAGAGCTCGAATGCTTTCTGCAAGGCGACTCGGGCCCGTGCTTTGCTTTTGCCGTAGTCTTGGAAATAGATCCCCAGCAGAGTATATGCGGGGGCGTAACTAGGGTCCGCTTTGATGGACGCGATGAGAAACTGATAAGGCCCTGATTTGGATTTGCGGGCGGCGGCGGAAGTGTCAATGTGCCAGTAACAGTACGCAATTCGGTAGAGCGTGATGGCTTTCATGGTCAAGTTCTGCTGCTTCTCCGATTCGACAGCTGAGAGCACCTCCTGAAGCTCTTGCAAGCCTTCTTTGAGCTGTCCATTGTGTGCTCGACACCAAGCAAGCTCGATCTTGATCCTGGCATTATCTGGATCACGCTCGGCTGCTTGGAGGAAGAATTTGACTGCCTCCGCATAATCTTCATCGTCCTCGTATATCAAGCCAACACCCATCAAGGCAGCAGTAAGCTTGGGCTTACGCCTGAGAATGTCCTCGAACAATGTCTTCGCTTCGGGATGATGTCGTGGAGACTGGAATGTGATCAAGGCATTTGCAAGAATGAGATTGACGCCGTCGAGGCTGTTTTGCAAGTCTATAGCGTAGCGCCGTTGAGCATCCAAGTGCAACTTCTGCGCCTTTCGTCCTATGTCGACAGCGCTCTCCCACTCTTTCAAGCCGAGATAGACATGTGCCACGATTCGGTGGCCAAGCAAGGATTCTGGACAGCGTTCAATACCTTCATTCATTAGAATGAGTTGGTCGGCTTCGCTCAGCCTCTGCGGGGTCTCTTCGCCCTCCTTCTCCTCAACTGGCAGATGTGGAAACGGCGAGGCATCACTGTCGAGAAAGCCACGTAGAACTTTGCTCAAGCCATCGTCTGGGAAGAAGCTAATATACTCGCGAAAGATGTTAACGTCCCAATCTTGCAGCTCCTCTGCATCAACCCACTCAAGGGCAACTTTCCAGGCCAGGTGAAAAGGGTGTTTGATGATGACCATGCCATTCGCCATATTCAACACCTTATCCCGTCGGTCAGGCTTAGATTCCTGCGGCAAGACGAGCAGATTGTCGAACATGCGCTGAAAGAGTTTCTCCTCGAGGTCATGGCGAGCGTCATCGTCCCTTGTCCAGTCAATGAGAGCTGCATACTTTTCTTCGACCTGGAATCTGCTTATAGCCTCGCATTTAACTTGTCGGGTCACCTGGTCAATCTTTGCTCCTAGCCGTGTCCTTCTTTCTCCAATCTGCGTGTTGATCCACTCCTTCTCTTCAGCCTCCGCTGACTCTAAGACGCGCTGATACGCCAAGCTTGGTTGTAAGACACGGCCTTCGAGTGTCGGGTAGAGGCTGGAGGTCGGTAGAATGAGTTCGAGCGCACGTCGATACTGTGATCGGCTCCCATGCTTTTTGGCAAACAGTTCGTATTTGTCGATAACGTTCTGACATTGCGCTTTGTCATCTTGCTGAGCGTATAGCTCTGCTAACCTGAAGGCCACATCATGGTATTGATCCAATTTGGCTTTCCCTTGTTTTTCGTACAGGGTTACCAGCCCTTTGTAGGCCTGGACATCGTCGGGCTTGACAGTTGCAGCTTTGTGCAGAGCCTTCGCTGCGGCTTCCAAATCTCCAAGTTTCTCTCTTGCGAACCCGAGGAAGAGTAACGCGATGTAGTTCTTGTCATCTTGCTTGAGCAAATCTTCGGCCTGATCAGCAGCTTTGGCGAATTGACTGGTATCCAAGGATGCCTTGATGGCTTTCAAAGCAGCCTTGGACGAAGCCATTGTGAATTATTTAGTGATCCAACACCCTCCGCGCCGCGACTTAACAAGAAATCAAACAAGTTTGTCTCGCGCCAGTCAGTGTTGGCGCGAACGGTCTGGCCAAGCCAGTTTGTGCTTACTGCCTCACCTGGGCCACGAGGTCTCTAGACCGTTTTTACCCCTTTTCCGTAGGAAGACCGTCTTTCTCATACTGGTAGCTTGACCTGGTAGTGGAGTCTTCTTTGAACTGCCTGTCCGTGATTGTGAACGACAAGGCCGAGCAAGATGAAATCATGGTGACCGTCACGTGTGAGAAATGATCTTTTGCAGATTATGCTCCGCCGAAGTCTTTGCTACGGAGAAACTTTTGGCTTTTTGTGCTCTTCTCACTTCAACTTTAAACGTTCTCGATATTCCCTATCCACTTGATGTCGAGCCTTTCACTTGGTCCTTTTTACAATGCGTACTTGGGGACAGTAGTCTACTATTCGGAGAACAAGCTGTGAAGATCTGGGGATTTCGAGGCAATGGGCCGTCAGTCCCCAGTCCCACTGTTAACCCCCGCAGACAACCACTTTGAGATTCCGTTTACTTGGAGCAGCATGGACCAAGGGAGGCTCATGTGGCTCCATCCTCCGCTTGGCTGAATAACTCCTGGGACAGCGATACAAATGGATGCTGTCTTAAATCCAGTCCTTGGTCCTGTATTCCACAGCTAGCCATGGAATCAATATCATCCAAGCCTCAAGCTTTCCGCTAACACAACAAGGAACACATTGTGGTTGTCCTATGTGACCTCAGTTTGATGTGATGAGACTTAGTCCTTCAGGGAGAAATAGACGATAACGAGGACCTTTGGAAGGGGAGAACCCTTACTGGATCAGGTATCGATGACAAAGTAAGTTAGATTGCCAACCGGTTATAGACTCCAAACTTGGGTTGACCCTGGTTGCTAAACCTGCTCATCGTTTACAACATACCTCGATTCGACAAATTCCTAGCTCTTCCTCAAGCAGAAAGGCCCTCGGAAACATTTTGAGTGCCTACACTGCAGGGTTGCGAGCCTAAAAAGAGCTCGGAGAGATTTTTTCATATCTGTCCGATCTGGCTTCGGAGAGTATGCACCTGGAGAAACAGGCGATTAAAAGAAAATTGAGGTCTTAAAGGCTCAGACAGCCAACAGGACTTACATCTTTCCTACTCTTTTCGCTGGAAGTGGGCTGTCCATATGTTCGATATCCAGGCTATACACTAAACAATCCATTGAAGTACCAAACTTACTCTCTTTCCGGTCCCGCTTCTAATAGCACAACATGGATCCCCAGCAATTTGACAAGATGTTTTCTCAAGCCGATTCTATCATGGGCCCATTCGCAGAAGAGCTCCTCCGGAGAGCGAACTTCCCACCCGAGGGCAATTCCCGCCTCGTTGTCCTTGATCAGGCGTGCGGGAGCGGCGTCGTTTCCTCCCACCTCATGTCACGGCTCTCCACAGAAAACAAGTCCAGACTTGACCTCACATGCGCTGATATCTCAGACGCCATGATCTCCAATGTATCAAGGCGCGTCGAGGTCTCTGGATGGAACAATGTGTCCGTAGTAAAAGCGGATGCCATGGTGTGCCATGCCCTTTCTATTGAAATAACTAGGACTGATACAGAGGCTGGCAGGACACAAAGTTTCCCTCTTCGCACTTTACGCATATATTCTTCAACTTCGGGCCTCAAATCCTACCCAATCCTCTCGCTGGCATCCAAGAGTGCCACCGCATTTTACAGCCAGGTGGAACTCTGAGCTGCAGTACCTGGCAAGAAGTCCCGTGGTTCGCAGACTACCGTGCAGGTATCGCGAGGGATCCGTCATTGCCCCCCTTCCCATCGGACGAAGCTCTTCGACACGCATTCTCCGAGGCACCGGAACGTTGGGACAGTATCGCTGACGTCAAGTCACATCTGAAAGAATGTGGCTTTTGCGATGTCGAAGCTCAAGTAACGGAGAACACTACGACCATGACCGTCGCAGAGGTTGAAGCCATGCTGCCATACTCCCTGGTCATGATGATTGAGAAGTTTTGGAAGAACCAGGGTTCTTTGAAGACAGACGAGGAGTTTGGACAGGCCAAGGAGAGTGCACGACGAACCATCATGGATTACGTGAAGGAGAAGTACAGGTCTGGTCCGGTTGTGTGGAAGTGGGTGGGCATCGTCGCCAAGGGTCGGAAAGGCTAAGAGGCCTCGTAGTCACAAAGATGTCCAGAGAAGAAGATGGATTGTCGTGCCTCTTGTGATGTACACCTCCTCGGTCTGGTAACCTTGGTGGACAATAACTGTTCTCTAACCCCAAAATCCAATACAATAGATTGAATCACCTGCAGTGGGTATTATGGAACAGGACACGATGACCTTTTCTTTGGCTCACGTACAACGGTATCAAAAGGGAGTGCAACGAGAAGTGATTACAGCCAGGGTACCTTTCCACGGGAGGACGGCTTGAGCGATAGTCACAAGCCCAAGGGCTGACTGGTCGATTCAGTGGACGTGTCCAACACATGCCCGGCAATCTAACACTCTGTGACATGTGTGGATCGCCTCGAACAAGTCTGAGGAAAGCTTCAGACGTTTGCAAGCGCAAAGGAGCATGAAACTGGAGAAACGTGTGAAGTAAGCATAATTGTCGACATGAAATGTACCACCTATCCGGTATCTTTCTTTGCCACGGTTCTGCTAGAGACCTCGATGCCCGCCAGATTCTGGGATATGTTTTAGAAATTCCCTTCGCGTTTTCAGCAATCATTTTCATTTGCCTTTCGCTGCGTTTCGAGACGGGAATTCGATAAAAGTGCCGTCTTCGTGCACGTGGACCGATGTGACTCGAGTTCCCTTTTCCGTGTAGTAACTGATGGTAATGACAGACTTCTCGTCACTCGGGTCCTTCAGCGAGAGATGAGGTTTGGAACCCCTAAGCCGTCACAGCCTCGTGGTTAGCCGTGGTACGGTGCATCTAGCACTCCCGAGCAAGCCAGACAAGTGGGATGGTACTGGATTTTGGCCTGCTGAAGTTTTGAATACTAGCACCTGAAGTCAGCACAAGGTTGCTCGAGAGGGTCTGGTGTGCGACAGGACTGTCCCACTAACCTTCTTCTCCATTGAACTGGTTGCTATATCGGTCGTTCTCTGATACGGCACCGGAAGCGCTTGCTTGGTTGTGGTACCCACATACTTGATCAGAAGAGGGGCAGTTCTCTGCATTTCCAAGATAGAGGGAGTTTAGGCAGGAGAAGGACAAGTGCAAACTTCTGCTGAGGAATGGTGATTAGTATGAATATACAGAGTTAAGAACAGGATAATGTATGCTTACGGAGGGGATGAAGACACATGAATCTGTTACACGAGCAAAGTGTCCTCGCGTGACACGATGATGAATCAGACAGCCAGTATACATCTTCGGCCTCTGAATTTGCCAGGGTCGGGAGCCACGATGGTGCGATGGAAGAAACAGCGTCGCTAGCGTAGAATGATAGATGGATGCGGATCAATATGTCGTAGCACGCAGGAAGCGTGAGCACTGCCTCCTACCCCAGACCCCCAGGATAGCCTCGCAACCTCCACGACGGCGCTGCTTGCCGACGAACAACTGATCACGGCTTCCGACGCTACGCTTGGTGATCGAGCTGCAGCTGCTGCATGTAGTTCATTGCGATTTCCAGGCTTATCGGACGGTTGGATCGTGGAGCTGAACGATCGGTCTCAGAGTCGTGCCTCAACAGTGCCCGGTTGATTTGCGTCCACAAGAGGAGCAGCGAGTTTGAGTGCACCCTGTAATGTGATACAATTATTCAGGAGCTGCTCCCCAGTGGTCTGCAAAGCAAGGGTCCCAATGTTACGAGGCCGGTTAGGGCAACATACCTGT
This sequence comes from Fonsecaea monophora, assembly GCF_001642475.1. Classification (NCBI taxonomy): domain Eukaryota; kingdom Fungi; phylum Ascomycota; class Eurotiomycetes; order Chaetothyriales; family Herpotrichiellaceae; genus Fonsecaea; species Fonsecaea monophora. Next base: position 6,107 of record NW_019173970.1, on the reverse strand, counting down.
CAAGCAAACGGCAGCCCTGACTTCATGTTGGATGGTGCGGCTGCAACAGTAAGGCGGTCTGCACCTGGGCTCCTTCAATGTCGATGAATTTTCACAGGAGATATGTAAGAGGAGGAAGCCAGTTCACGAGTGACCGAATAGAGAGACAAAAGGGGCTAGCTTGGTCTGAAAGCACGTGACAGTCCTCCCCCTTCGCATGGTTCAGCCTTCATCCAGCTTTTTTCTTCATTTCGTAGTTAAGTCAACCTCGAGTACCTGACTGTCCCCCGTCAGAGCCATGTGATGCTGCATGTCGATTACGGATCTCCACTCTGCCAACAGAACACTGCGTGGCTTAGCCGCATTTGAGACGCCGCCTCGAGGTGGTGGGGGGGTTGGTTGGTCGTCCAGATACGGTCCCCCTGAAGGCGAGCTGCAGCAGAACTTTTTCCGTCGCTCTTTCCTGTCCTTGTCATTCGACCGCTACCTTTCTAGCCAGAACGATGATGACCTTGGCTTTCCCACGTCTCATAAAGGCCCGATTGCATCCCTGGTCTAGGTCTCCAATTGTATACTGGAATCACCTGGCCACTCCCCGACTTCCCAGGCGACCTGGGCAGGTGCGGATGGCAAGCTCTGCTCAGAGCATGTCTATTCAACCTCGCACTTTTCCGACTGACGGTTTCGTTACCCTCCCAGAGCATGAAAAGTTCGAGGAGGAGAGACTTGTTGGCTACAAGGCTGAAAAGTACTATCCCGTTCGACTAGGCGAAGTCTTTGAGGCGAGGTATCAGGTTGTCGCAAAGCTGGGCTTTGGCACAGCCTCCACAGTCTGGCTATGCCGGGATCTGCAGCAAGTCAACATTCTTGTCGTGTTTTTTTCCGTTCTATCCCGCTAACTACTATCAAGTAAAAACGCCTTAGTCACTGTCAAGGTCTGCATCATCGGAGAAGATGATACGCAGGAGCTGGTGATTTCTCGCCATATTGAGTCCATCGACACGGATCACCCTGGTAAGGGAATGCTGCGTGTGTCGCTGGACGACTTCTGTATCAGAGGGCCTTGTGGATCTCACCAATGTATAATCTTCGAAACACTAGGCCTTACCTTGACCAATCTGCGAGATGTATTTGATGATAGGGCTCTCCCAAAGATACTCTTGCAGAAGTACTTGTATTTGATTGTGACGGGCCTGGACTTCATGCACCAGGCAGGGGTGGTGCATACAGGTCTGGCCCCATATCTGGACACATCCACAGCTTGTTGGAGGCTAAGGAGTATCATAGATTTATCGCCCAACAACATCCTTGTCAGAGTCGACCCTATCGCAATGTCCAAGGTCGAGCAGGCAGAACAAGATACCCCGTCGCCGCGGAAGGTTCTAGCGGATCGCACCATTCATATTTCCTGGGTAATGCCAACGACGTACGGCTCGCCAGTTATTACCGACTTCGGAGCTGCACGCTTGGGTGAACCGGAGCAGAAGCACTCTGGCGATGTTATGCCAGGTGTATACCGAGCGCCCGAGATTATTGCTGGGACAGAATGGGACTCGAAGATCGACATCTGGTCCGTTGGAGTCATGGTACGTATAGCAGCACCTGAAAAGTTCATTCCACATGTCGAAATTGACACTTTTTCAAGATTTGGAGCCTGTTCGAAAGCCAAAATCTCTTTCATGCCGTCAAGGACGGCCATCTGAACGACGAGCTCCACTTTGCTGAAATGGTCTCTCTCATGGGACCTCCACCAAAGGAGTTTTTGCACCGCAGCGATCGATGTCGTCAATACTGGGACTCAGAAGGTAAGGACGCCGGGTTCTAGAGCTGCTAGTCTCTATTTTTCTTGGGAGAGCCTCACTAACGGACAAAGGCAACTGGATTGCTGAGACACAGATTCCCAAGCAGAATCTTGAGTCCCGTGAGACGAGTCTAGAGGGCGAGGACAGGGAACTCCTGCTTGCTCTCGCTCGCAAGATTTTTCGTTGGCTTCCGGAAGAGAGGCCGTCAGCACAGGATCTCTACAACGACGAATTCCTTACTCAGTTTGCGCACGAGGACGAACCAGGCCCTTCTTGAGCACCGGAAGTTCGTGGTGCTGTGGGGACGCAGCCTTTCAAGCCTGAAAATCATATCGCTGGCCAAGGTCTGACAAGGAAAATTACACGCAAGTCACAGCTTGGATGGCATCCTCACTTTTGGTGACGCTTAGTCGGATACTAGGGTCGATGAAAGCGGAGAGGATCTCGCATGCAATTGGAAACTTATGGCATCCTTCCAACCAACGATTTTGGACCTCGAGACCACAATCAGCAGGACAAGCCTGGCTGCTGCTCCAGGACCGGATCCTCTAATGCTCGATCAACGGCGTCAAGGGATACAAAGACTGCCTACTGACCGATGAGAGCGTGAGGCATGCTGGAGGTACACGTGCAGTTGACAGAACCATCTTGCTTAAGAGAGAGTCTCTCAGCACTTTGACAGGGCAGACTCATCCCGCAAAGCAGAGGGAGAGTGAAGGCAAACTCCAAATACCCCATGCTGGAAGTATCGGATGGCAGACCGGAAGAGTTATTCGTGAGGAAAAGGGAAAGATGCATGTACTATATGTAGATGGTGTAGGGAATGGCAGTATACCATAGGGCGCAGGAGACTGTTTATTTTGCCGGAGGGCATTCTAGACGTCGACCTCTAAAGATCCCAAAACGTGGAATTGCATGTCTGGATCGAAGGTTCGCCCCCACCAAGGCTTGTGAGGCTAGAATTCAATAATATGGAGACCAGCATTAGAGGCCATTTCATTTTTGGTGCCACCTGCGGATGGGCAACTGGCAAGTCATGCTTCGTCATCATGCAGAGCGAATCACCAGCATCGTCCTTTATCCCCGATCCAAACGTTCGGGTATATGCTCCTTCAGAAAGTTGAAGGCCATTACATCCCACGAACACCTTTCCGTGTCAATCGACTATGAGGCAGACCTGAGTTCCGGAAGCTTGCATTCTCTGTCTTGTCACTGCCGTTGACGCCGCACTGCCTCTACAAAAGTCGGCATTGAACAACAATTCGATCCCCCTCACCACCTGTTCGTACCGCATGCTCCCGCACCACATTCCCTGTATTCACCTCGCTTCCCAATGACGACCCGTGGACTCTCAATCGACGGAGTCCGATTTCGAGATTCCCAAGGACGCGAGGTGACCTTTCGCGGCATCAACGTCGCCGGAGACTGCAAACTTCCCCGTCACCCGAGCCAACCCTCGCACGAACAGAAGGACTTCTTCGACGCCAAAAATGTCTCGTTCGTGGGACGCCCTTTCACAGAAGAGGAGGCACATGTACACTTTGCTAGGATAAAGAGATGGGGATACAACGTTATTCGGTACCTCTTCACTTGGGAAGCTCTGGAACATGCTGGACCGGGCCAATACGACGAGGAGTTTATAGACCACACCATCAAGATCCTGCGGATAGCAAAGTCCTATGGTCTCTATGTTTTTATGGATCCTCATCAGGATGTCTGGTCCAGATTTACCGGCGGCTCTGGCGCACCTCTTTGGACCCTACATGCTTGTGGACTGGACCCGGAGACCTTTGCGGCGAATCAAGCTGCGGTTGTTCATAACACATGGCCGGATCCTGCACAGTTTCCAAAGATGCTGTGGCCGACGAATTACACCCGGTTGGCTACCGAGACTACCTTCACCCTGTTCTATGCTGGTCGGGACTTTGCACCAAACGCCATCATAGACGGCAAAAACATCCAGGACTACTTGACGGACCATTTTATTGCCGCTTGTGCACACCTGGCTCAGAGAATACACGACGCGGGCGGACTGGAGGATGAATGTATCATTGGATGGGAAACAATGAACGAGCCGCATCGAGGGTTGATTGGTTGGGAAGATCTCAATGGGCTCCCGGAAGAGCTCAAAATGAGGAAAGGAACAATGCCAACTCCGTGGCAATCCATTCTCACGGGATCGGGCCGTGCTGCAGAGGTCGACGTCTACGAGTTCAGCACGTTCGGGCCATACAAGAGCGGTCGGGAATTGGTGGATCCGGAAGGCGTATCGGCGTGGCTGTCGAAAGATTTCGACGACACACAGTACGGTTGGAAGCGAGATCCGGGCTGGAGACTCGGCGAGTGCCTGTGGGCTCAGAATGGCGTCTGGGATCCCGCCCAGGACCAACTCTTGAAGCCCGATTACTTCGCCTCGATACCCAAGTCGGGAGAGAAGTTGGACTATCTCAAATATACCAACATATACTATATGCAGCATTTCCGGAAGTATAGAGATGCCCTGCGAGCGATCCACAAAGATTGTTTGATCCTGGTGCAATCAGCTGTTCTGGAAATACCTCCGAGCATCAAGGGCACTATCGACGACGACAAGAGGCTGGTCTTCTCCACTCATTATTACGACGGCATCACGCTACTTCAGAAGCATTGGAACAAATACTACAATGTGGACGTCTTTGGGATCCTGCGTCACAAATACTCCAACCCCGTGTTCGCTGTTCGGCTTGGTGAGACAGCCATCAGGAACTGTCTACGGGACCAGTTGAAGGCGATACGTGAGGAAGGCGTGACTTATCTCGGAGACCACCCTACGCTCTTCACCGAGATTGGAATTCCTTTCGATATGGATGATAAATACGCCTACAAGTCCGGCGACTATTCGAGCCAGATCTCAGCCTTGGATGCCAACCATTTCGCCTTGGAGGGCTCGGGCTCTCAGGGGTATACCTTATGGACTTATGTGGTTGAGGTAAGGAGACAAGCCAGCCCATCACTTTCGATTGCTAACATTCCCAGAACAATCACCAATGGGGAGATTTATGGAATGGCGAAGATCTCTCTGTCGTCTCGGTCGATGATCCTCTCCTTCCAACTGCCTCCACCTTGTCGACCCTTCCCACTACGAACCCCTCCACAGCATCCTTAGGCCGGGAGTCAACTTCGTATTCAAGCACAACACTGTCCGATTCGACCACAATAAACCCGTCAAACCTCAAAGACGCGCTAAAGTCTCCCCAGATCAACCAGACGCAAGCTACACCTCTGAGAGGCACAGAGGGTCCAGTTGGTTTCCGTGCTGCCGAAGCGTGGGTCCGGCCGTCTCCGATCGCAACCGTCGGCGACGTCGTGTCTTACGGCTTCGATCTGAAATCCGTGACATTCACCTTCTCGTTGACTTCAGACAGTGCGACAAAGGAATCTGTCCCCACGGAGATTTTCTTGCCCGAGTTCCATTTCCCGCCCGGTAAAACGCAGGTGGAGGTGAGTGGCGGACGATGGAGAATCGACGCGGTGGACGTCGACGGGGAAGCGATGCAAGTCATGAAATGGTGGCACGGGGCGGGCGAACAGACCATGACCGTCAAGGGCATGAAGAGGAAACCGGGCGCGCTGAACGAGGAGGACGATTCGGAAGCCGGCTACCTCGAGACAATGCGTGAGAGCTGTTCCGTCATGTGATGCGATGTGATATGACAAGGTGCGAGATTGTGCGAGACGGCCGTCAACTCATGCATGTATGTTTTCTTGATCAGCGAACACGGGAAATGTCAGGCAAATAGGTATCGACTGGGGCGTCCTCGGAAGCAGGCGGTCGGCAGAATTCACCATATCTTTTTCTTAATCGTTCATATCGATTAGATTTGGAGGGGCCCTGCTCTACAACGTGCAACAAATACAGTATTCCTCCTACCGATTTTTCCCTGTCGTCATAGTGCTGTGCTGGAAAGCAGGCAGCTATAGAGGGTGGACGAACCACGATGACATGCAGTGCAGTGTAATATAGCAGTAAACTAACAGTTCCAGTACTTTGTCTTGAAGTCCTGTATTCTGATCATGACCCGCTTGGAACGAGATGTAATTGATGGGGAAATTTTTTACCATCTATTTTGTCGGTCATTGATCCCCTGCATCTTTGGCAGCGTCAATACCGCCATCGTCAGCATCATTGTCCGCGTCCGCGTCCGCGTCGTTCTCTACCTGTGCGGACACCCCGTTCTGTTCATGCTCATCCCCCTCGTCGTTCTCGTTATCATCCCCATCTCCATCAACGGTCTCTTTACAACATCTCCGATCCCACGAAACTAGGCATGAACTCGAATACCGCCT